>NC_092178.1:19832645-20132645 GCF_045791955.1 Oncorhynchus clarkii lewisi
GGTTCCAGAAAAACAGTCGCTTTCAAACTAGGGATTTCGTGGCTAATGGAGATAAAACAGTGATTCTCATAGATTATGCATGCATACACATTGACACATCCACCCCAAAGCGAGAGGTTGAAAAATACTTACTAGTAGACAAGATTCCGGGCATGTCTTTAAGTCGTTCAAAACAAAGTACAATTTTTGTTGTTGCTATTTCCTTTTCAGTACTTGTTCTTGTGAGTAGCTTGTACTTTAATGTTACAATATAAGATGCATTTAAAGACAGATACACAACTGACAGGATGAAAAAAGACATGAAAACGGACAAGTTCCTTAATTTCTAGTTATCTTGACAAATTGTTGTGTGGAACACAAAATGGCTTAACTCATTTTTAACATCTGTTTTGATGTATGGCTGTTTCGGGGAGCGTCTATGGGCCTGCCACTCAACCTGCTCACTGAGCTGCTCACTCTGCTCCCAGACTACCCAATCTCTCTTCGGAGCAGAGCGTTAAGGGTTGTCAGACAAGCTTGCTGACTAATCTACTGTGTAGCTGCAGACACCAGCCCCTAAAACGGTTTAGTTTAAGAGCTGTGCTAACAGTAACAGTAAGAGTAACACTATCCTCTCTGACACGCATATAACATAACCCTCTCTGACACGCATATAACATTACCCTCTCTGACACGCATATAACATTACCCTCTCTGACACAGATGTAACATTACCCTCTCTGACACAGATGTAACACTATCCTTTCTGACACAGATGTAACACTGCCCTCGCTGACACGCATATAACATTACCCTCTCTGACACAGATGTAACACTACCCTCTCTGACACGCATATAACATTACCCTCTCTGACACAGATGTAACACTACCTTCTCTGACACAGATGTAACACTCTGCTCTCTGACACGCATGTAACATTACCCTCTCTGGAGATAATATAAGACTGAAGTACTGGAAACAATAGAACACTATGACAAATCTGGGAAACCAGGTCTAGTATTCATAGCTGACTTTGAAAAGGTTTTGATGTAAGTACAACAGGAGTTGCTATATAAATGCCTGGAATATTTCAATTTTGGAGTGTCTCTTATAAAATGGGTTAAAGTTATGTATGTACCCTATGTGTAAAATAGTAAATAATGGCTACTTCTCAGAAAATGTTTATCTGTCCAGAGGAGTAAAACAAGGTTGTCCTATATCGGCATATTTATTTATTTTTGGCATCGAAATGTTAGCAGTTAAAATCAGATCCAACAATAATATTAAAGTATTAGACATCCAGGTCTTAAAAATAAATGTGTCATTGTACGCTGATGATTCATGTTTTCTTTTAAATCCACAATTTGGATCCCTCCAGAGCCTCATAGAGGATCTAGATACTTTTCTATCTTCTCTGGATTACAACCAAATTATGATAAATATTATGTATTGGATCACTAAAAAATTCTACTTTTACATTACCGTATAGTTTACCAATAAAATGGTCTGACAGGGATGTGGACATACTCGGAATACATATCCCGAAAGAAAGAAATGATCATACGCCAATACATTTGAATAGAAAGTTAGCAAAAACAGATAAGATCTTGCAACCATGGAAAGGAAAATACCTGTCTATTTGTAGAGAAATCGCCCTGATTAACTCTTTAGTCATATCCCAGTTTAATAAATATGAATTCTATGGGAAGAAATTATTAAATATCGGCCCAGAGGTAATTTGACACGAAGGCCTGAACAGTTGATGTTGAGATGTGTCTGTTACAGGAACTCTGTGAAGTATTTATTTGAGCTGCAATTTCTGAGGTTGGTAACTCTAATGAACTTATCCTCATAGCAGATGATGGTTTTTGCGACCGTACTTGAAGGAACTTTCAAAGTTCTTGAAATGTTCCGGATTGACTAGCGTTCATGTCTTGAAGAAATGATGTTGATTAATAATAATAATAATAATAGTAATGATGATGATTGTTTCATTTTCCTTATTTGAGCTGTTCTTGCTATAATATTTAACCTTTATTTAACTAGGCGAGTCAGTTAAGAACAAATTCTTATTTACAATGATGGCCTACCGCGGCCAAACCCTAACCCGGACGACGCTGGGCCAATTGTGCGCCGCTCTATGGGACACGGCCGGTTTTGATACAGCCTGGAATAAAACCAGGGTCTGTAGTGACGCCTCTAGCACTGAGATGCAGTGCCTTAGACCACTGCACCACTCAGGAGCCCCAATAATATGGACTTGGTATTTTACCAAATAGGGCTATATTCTGTATAACACCTCTACCTTGTCACAATACAACTGATTGGCTCAAACGCACTAAAAATGAAAGACATTCCACAAATTAAACTTCTTAAGGCTAGGGGGAAGTATTTTGACATACGGATGAAAAGCGTGCCCAAAGTAAACTGCCTGCTACTCAGGCTCAGAAGCTAGGATATGCATATAATTGGTAGATTTAGATAGAAAACACTCTGACACAAACACTCTGGCACACTCTGACACAACACATTATGTCTGTGAGTATAACAGAACTGATTTGGCAGACGAAACCCCGAGCACAATCCATCCAGGGAGAACGTTTTTTGAGGTCATTATTTATGAGGAACCTGGTTGCAGTTCCTATGGCTTCCACTAGATTTCAACAGTCTTTAGAAATTGGTTGATGTTTTTCTTTTGAGAAATAAAGAAGTAGGGCTGTTCTTTGTAAGTGTCACTCAGGTGGACTCTAGTCTTTTGGTGCGGGTGAACTGGAATGCGCTTCATGTTGTTTTTATCCTGTATTAGAAACAGTTTATTCCGCCTTAAATTTGATTGATTATTTACGTTTTAGGGTACCTGAGGTTGGATTAGGAACATTGTTTGAAATGTTTGGACCAAGTTTACAGGTAACTTAGATACTTTGTAGGCATGTTGGGCGAGTTGAAACCGGTGTCTATCTGAAGCAAACGCGCCAAATATATGGACATTTGTGGGACATAAACAAGGACATTATCGAACAAAAAGACCATTTGTGATGTTTCTGGGACATTTTGGAGTGCCAACAGAAGAAGATCTTCAAAGGTAAGGCATTAATTATATCGCTATTTCTGACTTTTGGCACGCACCTGCCTGGTTGAAATCAGATTTGCATGTGTTTGTATGCGGGGCACTGATCTCAGATAATCGCATGGTCTGCTTTTTCCTTAAAGCCTTTTTGAAATCTGACACAGCTGCTGGATTAAGAAATTAAGCTTTATTTTGATGTACTAAACATATATTTTCGTGAATGTTGAATATCGATATTCCTGTAGTTTGAATTTGGCGTGCTGCCATTTCACTGGATGTTGTCAAATCAATCCCGCTAAAGGGATTGGCGCATGAAGGGATCCACAAGAAGTTTTAACAAGGCGCACCTGTGAATGCATTCCAGGTGGCTACCTCATGAAGCTGGTTGAGAAAATGCCAAGAGTGTGCAAAGCTGTAATCAAGGCAAAAATCTATTTTTTTTGGTTACTACGTGATTCCATACATGATATTTCATAGTTTTGATGTCTATGTTATTATTCTACAATGTAGAAAATAATAAAAATAAAGAAAACCCCTTGAATGTGTAGATGTGTCCAAACTTTTGACTGGTACTGTATATAGTGTGGCGTACAGCAGGTCAGCCACCAGGCCACCAACACACTGACACTGACTCAACTCCAGCCACTTTAATAATGGGAATTGATGGGAAATGATGTAAATATATCACTAGCCACTTTAAACAATGCTACCTTATATAATGTTACTTACCCTACATTATTCATCTCATATGCATACGTATATACTGTACTCTATATCATCGACTGTATCCTTATGTAATACATGTATCACTAGCCACTTTAAACTATGCCACTTTGTTTACATACTCATCTCATTTGTACATACTGTACTCGATACCATCTACTGTATCTTGCCTATGCTGCTCTGTACCATCACTCATTCATATATCCTTATGTACATATTCTTTATCCCCTTACACTGTGTACAAGACAGTAGTTTTGGAATTGTTAGTTAGATTACTTGTTATTACTGCATTGTCGGAACTAGAAGCACAAGCATTTCGCTACACTCGCATTAACATCTGCTAACCATGTGTATGTGACAAATAACATTTGATTTGATTTGATTTGATTTTCAGGGGGAGACTCGTCAAGGCCTGGTGACAGAAGGAGTCTACATCACGAGGTGATGGCTCCCTCTGCTGGACCTGTCAGGTCTCGATGGGCTCTCCGGCCAGAACTAATTAGGGCTGATTGTGGTTGGTGAGTAATCAAGGGGCTGATTGCTCACCAGCTGGACGAGTCCCATAAAGCTGCCAGAAGGGCAGCACACGGGGAAGGTACTGGGGAAGGGAGGTTACTTCCGTATAGTTGTGCTCAGTCCCAGGGATAATGGAGGGAGCTCAGTTTTGTTCCCCACATGATACAGCAAGACCCGGAGCCCAGAAGACAGTATCCCGGACAGGGTCTCCTGGGAGAGACCTATTATTTTATTTTTGTTTGTTATTTAAATTAACATCCTTGTAACCGAGCTAATCCAACTCCGTCCATATCTGATCTGTGTAAACGTCTTGACCAAACCCCCTGGTCTGCCACAAGTGGTGGAGAATGCAAGCATTCTGATAACGTGGTCAGATCAGGGTTGACGTTTACGCAGCATCAGCATTGACAAATTGATAGCTCAGTTCGTCCGGGCCCAACAAGCACAACAGGCGGTTCAGGAACAAACACTGGAGGAACAGCGGCTACAAAATGTCCACCTCGTTGAGGAAATCAGGAAGCTACAAGGAGGAGCGTCCAAACCTGTTTTTAATCAAGTTAACAGAAGACAACGACATTGAAACATACCTCTGAACATTTGAATGGACAGCACTACGGGAAGAATGGCTAAGGCCGAAGTGGGCAAGTATGTTGGCCCCTTCCTCTTCGGGAACACCCAAAAGGCATATTGGGACCTTAACAAGGATCAGGCAGCTAACTACGACAGACTCAAATGGGAGATACTCAGCCGCTACGTGTACAGCCTGGCCCATCGGGCCCAACTGTTCCACAACTGTAAGTTCGGGGCCGACGCATCCCCCCAAGCCCAGATGAGCAACCTATTGCACGTCACCAGGGCACGGCTCTTAACCCACGTGTCCACCCTCTCCATCCTAGACAAAGTGGTCCTGGATAGCTTCTTTCGAGCTCTACCCCACGGCATGAAGAGGGCGTAGAGTCTATGCATGCCCAAGACCTTGGAGGGCCTCCTGGGAGCAGTGGAGATGCATCAGAATGCTGAGGCCCTGTTTTCCGAGCCGGGCTGAGTCGGGGACCCGTCCGACAGTCAGCAGGGCCAAAGGGCTGCAAACCCGTGGAGAGATTGCTGGGGTAAAGCCGACCCGCCACCGAAGACCCCAGGTAGATGGAGACCAAAGAGGTGTTTTGAGTGTGGCGCCCGGGCGCACCTTGCCTGGAATTGCCCAGACCGAGAGGAGTTGATGCCATCAGCAAGCCCCGGAGGCGAGGTGGGTCATGCAGTGAACTGCATCACCTCCTGTTGGGTGCCCCACGAATCAACGGCACCCATGGTCCCGGTGAAGGTTGACGACACGACACGGAAGCTCTATTAGACTCCGGAAGTATGGTTACGCTCGTAACCATGAGGCTGCTGAACCATGGGACCGAACGTGGTAGGGCAATGTTCATTTCCTGTGTCCACAGTGACACAAAGCGGTATCCAACCCTATGGGCCAATATCGTGATGCCACAAGGGAGCTGACAGATGTTGTTGGGTGCCGTACCGGAGTTGCCGGTACCCCTCCTCCTTGGGAAAAGATTGCCTGCTGTTCGTGGCACTGTGGAGGCACAATCTGAGGAAAAATCCGCCCAAAGACGAGAGTGAGGACGACCGTCGCCTCTGCGGTCCGGAAGCAAACCTGTATCTACGGGTCAGGAGTCTGACTCGGAACCCGACCCCCCTGGTGAACCACTGGAGGAGGAGCCCATCCTCCCCCTCCTCAATTTCGAGGGAACAGTCAAGACACCTACTGGGGGCCAACTGAGGGGACAATTCGGGACTGCCCAGTGGGAGGATCCAAACTTGAAAGCCGCCGCAGCCCAAGTGATAGCGGTGGATGGACAGCTACTTCCGGGGGTGAGTGACTGGCAATACTCCCATTTCCAAATCAAGAATAACCTTGCGCCAACAGGGGGAATTTCGGGAGGTACTTTTGCTGCCTCATTGGTACGTGGGAACTGTTCTTCAGCTGGCCCACACCCACCTGTTGGGGGCGCACCTGGGAATGGGGAAGACCTGGAAACAGCTCACCGCCCGGTTCCACTGGCCCGGGATGAGGAGGGCCGTGGAAGACTATTGTTGTAGCTGCCAGGAGTGTCAAATCACTGCCCCAAAAGCACACTTCCGAAACCCACTGGTCCCCCTACGGATCATTGGGGTGCCCTTTGAACACATCGCCATAGACATAGTAGGAACCCTGGTAAAAACAGCACGAGGACACCGGTGCATCCTGGTAATAGTAGATTATGCCACCGGGTATCCCGAGGGCATTTCCCTACGGGCGGCAGTATCCAAGGTAATTTATGTCCCGCCTAATGAAAGATTTGTGTGCTCTCCTGCAGATCAAGCAGATCGGGACCTCCGCCTTTCACCCGCAGACGAATGGGCTCGTCGAGCGGTTCAATAAAACGCTCAAACAAATGCTGCGGAAGGTCATCAAGCAGGACGGGAAGAACTGGGACCAGCAACTACTCCACCTAATGTTCTCGATCTGAGAAGTACCCCAGTCCTACACTGGGTTTTCCTCTTTCGAACTCCTCTACAGGAGGAGGCCATGCCGCCTACTGGACCTCGCCAAGAAGTTTTGGGAAGCCAAACCGACCCCCTTACGCAGTGTGGTAGAGCACGTGGAGACAGTGAGGGAGCGGATGACAGCCATATGGCCAGTGGTAAGGGAACATATGGAGAAGGCCCAACGCACCTAAGCCCAGGTCTACAATCGGGCAGTCCAGAATTTCAGGTGGGAGACAAGGTGTTGGTCTTAATCCCCACGGCCGAAAGTAAGTTCCTGGCAACATGGCTAGGGCCTTACGAGGTGATAGAGAAGCTGGGACCCGCCAATTACCACGTATGGCAGCCGGGGAGATAAAAACCCCAACAGATTTACCAAGCAAGTGCTCAGGGAGGTCGTCAATCGGAACACGGCGGTGTTCTCCGAGAAGCCGGGCCACACGACCCTCATTGAACACCACGTCCGTACCTGGGGAAACGGTACGAAAGAGACCATATCGGATTCCTGAGGCCTGAAGGAAGGCCGTGAAGCAGGAAGTGGAGGCTATACTGAGGATGGGGGTCGTCGAAGAGTCCCACAGTGCATGGTTGGGGAAGAGAGGTTACACCCTTTTTGACGTGCTCAGTCTCAGGGATAATGGAGGGAGCTCAGTTTTGTTCCCCACATGATACAGCAAGACCCAGATCTCAGAAGACAATATCCCGGACAGGGTCTCCTGGGAGAGACCTATTATTTTATTTTTGTTTGTTATTTAAATCAACATCCTTGTAACCGAGCTAATTCAACTCTGTCCATGTCTGATCCATATAAACATCTTGACCAAACCCCCTGGTCTGCCACAATATATATATACACTGCTCAAAAAAATAAAGCGAACACTTATTAAACAACACAATGTAACTCCAAGTCAATCACACTTCTGTGAAATCAAACTGTCCACTTAGGAAGCAACACTGATTGACAATAAATGTCACATGCTGTTGTGCAAATGGAATAGACAACAGGTGGAAATTATAGGCATTTAGCAAGACACCCCCAATAAAGGAGTGGTTCTGCAGGTGGGGACCACAGACCACTTCTCAGTTCCTATGCTTCCTGGCTGATGTTTTGGTCGCTTTTGAATGCTGGCGGTGCTTTCACTTTAGTGGTAGCATGAGACGGAGTCTACAACCCACACAAGTGGCTCAGGTAGTGCAGCTCATCCAGGATGGCACATCAATGCGAGATGTGGCAAGAAGGTTTGCTGTGTCTGTCAGCGTAGTGTCCAGAGCATGGAGGCGCTACCAGGAGACAGGCCAGTACATCAGGAGACGTGGAGGAGGCCGTAGGAGGGCAACAACCCAGCAGCAGGACCGCTACCTCCACCTTTGTGCAAGGAGGAGCAGGAGGAGCACTGCCAGAGCCCTGCAAAATGACCTCCAGCAGGCCACAAATGTGCATGTGTCTGCTCAAATGGTCAGAAACAGACTCCATGAGGGTGGTATGAGGGCCCGACATCCACAGGTGGGGGTTGTGCTTACAGCCCAACACCGTGCAGGACGTTTGGCATTTTCCAGAGTACACCAAGATTGGCAAATTCGCCACTGGCGCCCTGTGCTCTTCACAGATGAAAGCAGGTTCACACTGAGCACATGTGACAGACGTGACAGTCTGGAGACGCCATGGAGAACGTTCTGCTGCCTGCAACATCCTCCAGCATGACCGGTTTGGAGGTGGGTCAGTCATGGTGTGGAGTGGCATTTCTTTGGGGGGCCGCACAGCCCTCCATGTGCTCGCCAGAGGTAGCCTGACTGCCATTAGGTACCGAGATGAGATCCTCAGACCCCTTGTGAGACCATATACTGGTGTGGTTGGCCCTGGGTTCCTCCTAATGCAAGACACACATTTAAAACCTCATGTGGCTGGAGTGTGTCAGCAGTTCCTGCAAGAAGAAGGCATTGATGCTATGGACTGGCCCGCCCGTTCCTCAGACCTGAATCCAATTGAGCACATCTGGGACATTATGTCTCGCTCCATCCACCAACGCCACGTTGCACCACAGACTGTCCAGGAGTTGGCAGATGCTTTAGTCTAGGTCTGGGAGGAGATCCCTCAGGAGACCATCCGCCACCTCATTAGGAGCATGCCCAGGTGTTGTAGGGAGGTCATACAGGCACGTGGAGGCCACACACACTACCGAGCCTCATTTTGACTTGTTTAAAGGACATTACATCAAAGTTGGATCAGCCTGTAGTGTGGTTTTCCACTTTAATTTTGAGTGTGAATCCAAATCCAGACCTCCATGGGTTGATAAATTTGATTTCCATTGATAATTTTTGTGTGATTTTGTTGTCAGCACATTCAACTATGTAAAGAAAAAAGTATTTAATAAGAATATTTCAGTCATTCAGATCTAGGATGTGTTATTTTAGTGTTCCCTTTATTTTTTTGAGCAGTGTATATAGGTGGATTGGAAATGATGCAGACAAATACATTGATGGGAGCAACAAACTATCTGCAATATTAAAGCTGATCTACCCACTAAAAATACCCTCTTTGACATGCATGTAACACTGCCTCTGAGAATCATGTAACACTATCCTCTCTGAGAATCATGTAACACTATCCTCTCTGAGAATTATGTAACACTATCCTCTCTGAGAATCATGTAACACTATCCTCTCTGAGAATCATGTAACACTATCCTCTCTGAGAACCATTTAACACTATCCTCTCTGACAAGCATGTAACATAGGGAATATGGTGCCATTTGGGACGCAGTCTACCCCAGTCAGCCAGCCCCATAGGGGAGAAGAGATGAGTCGAGAAGAAAAGAGAGGAGACAACTTTTGTCAGCAGTTTGAATCGTACTACACCGGCTCCGATGCTCGTCGGATGTGGCAGGACTTGAAAACTATTACAGACTACAAGGGGAAGCACACCCGCTAGCTGCCCAGTGATATGAGCCTACCAGACGAGCTAAATAACTTCTATGCTCGCTTCGAGGCAAGCAACACTGAAGCATGCATGAGAGCATCAGCTGTTCCAGACGACTGTGTGATCTCGCTCTCCATAGCCGATGTGAGTAAAACCTTTAAACAGGTTACGATTCACAAGGCCGCAGGGCCAGAGGGATTACCAGGATGTGTACTCCGAGCATGCGCTGACCACTGGCAAGTGTTTTCACTGACATTTTTAACCTGTCCCTGACTGAGTCTGTAATACCAACCTGTTTCAAGCAGACCACCATAGTCCCTGTGCCTACGAACATTAAAGTAACCTGCCTAAATGACTACCAACCCTTTAGCACTCATGTCTGTAGCCATGAAGTGCTTTGAAAGGCTGGTCATGGCTCACATCAACACCATTATCCCTGAAACACTATACCCACTCCAATTAGCATACCGCCTCAACAGATCCACAGATGATGCAATCTCTATTGTACTCCACACTGCCCTTTCCCACCTGGACAAAAGGAACACGTATGTGAGAATGCTATTCATTGACTACAGCTCAGCGTTCAACACCATACTGCCCTCAAAGCTCACCACTAAGCTATGGACCTAAACTAAACACCTCCCTCTGTAACTGGATCCTGGACTTCCTGACAGGCCGCCCCTGGTGATAAGGGTAGGTAACAACACATCCGTCACGCTGATCCTCAACACAGAGACCCCTCAGGTGTATGTGCTCAGTCCCCTCCTGTACTCCATGTTCACTCATGACTGCATGGCCAGGCACGACTCCAACACCATCATTAGGTTTGCTGACAACGCAACAGAGGTAGTAGGCCTGATCACCGACAATGATGAGACATTCTATAGGGTGGAGGTCAGAGACCTGGCTGTGTGGTGCCAGGATAACAACCTCTCCCTCAACATCATCAAGACAAAGGAGATGATTGTGGACTACAGGAAAAGGAGGACCGAGCATGCCCCCATTCTCATCGACATGGCTGTAGTGGAGCAAAACCTATTCCCCACCCTAGTCATAGACTGTTCTCTCTGCTACCGCACGACAAGCGGTACTAGAGCGCCAGGTCTAGGTCCAAAATACTTCTTAACAACTTCTACCCCAAGCCATAAGACTCCTGAACAGCTAATCAAATGGCTACCCAGACTATTTGCATAGTCCCCCCCCCCCCACACACACCCCCCCCCACACCCTTTTTACACTGCTGCTACTCTCTGTTATTATCTATGCATAGTCACTTTAACTCTACATGTACATATTACCTCAACTAACCTGTGCCCCCGCACATTGAATCTGTACCGGTACCCCCTGTATATAGCCTCACTACTGTTATTTTACTGCCGCTCTTTAATTATTTATTATTTTCATTTACATTTCTTTTTCTATTTTTTCCTTAACACAATTTTTTTCTTAAAACTGCATTGTTGGTTAAGGGCTTGTAAGTAAGCACTTCACTGTAAGGTCTACAAGTGTTGTATTCGGCGCACGTGACAATTTGATTACAGTTTGATTTGATTTGATTTGATTTAGAGTAGAAAAGAAGAGGAGAGGCCTCGCCGTGCCCCATTTCCTCAGGAAATGTTAACAAGGCTAGGCTAATCAAACAGAGGAGTGCATGGAGGGAGGAGAGGGTAACCTCATCAAACAGGGACGTTAAAAGTTTTCAAACATTTTTACAAAGAAAATAAGGAGGGGGGAGGTGGGGATGTCCACACATGAAAAGGGAACAAATGCAGCAACAACACAAAAAAAAGAATTTATTTGGCCACAAAAGCCGCCCTTTGCATGCTCCGCACAAAGCAGATGGTCACCACCACCACCTGCTATTCTCAGCTAATGGCTTTTACAGTGTTCTTCAGGCTTTCTTTGAACCTGCATTGTGTTTGGGGAGGGAAGGCCGAGGCCGCAGGCTTCATGAGAAGGCAAGGGAAACCCTGGGCTGCCTGATGTCTCTGTGGTCTGTCTGTCTGACCGACGCGTCCCCTTTTTTAGATTTAGTACTGGGCTGACTCAAACTTGGCCCGCTGCTCCAACCCACAACTTTCCATCCCCAGGCGACAGAGCTGACCACTACGTTGTTTGGTCAGTCACAACAGCGTTGATAGTAGCCCTTTTGTAACCAACTGGACTGCTGAACACAGTCCTTATTTCAGTTATTATAATCCTTCTGATTGCCTCAGATCGAGAAGATGATAATGTCACAAGGGCAACAATAGAAAATGCACATGCTTTGTTTTGGTTGTTGTCGATAACAACAGGTTTTTCACGGCACCCATGAACTCCCTCAACTTCCCTCAGCACGTCTTTAGAATGTGAATGAAGTGCAATAGAACAAACTTGATATTTTGACACCAAATTGAAGAAACATTTTAATTCTGTGCACTATGGGAGATTATCGAACCCTTGTGAATTTTCCTCAAGTCAATAATGTTCTCACTTTGATTCCTGAAGACATCTCATCATGTGTATCATACAGCATTATGCTGACAGAAATCACAGACGAAGCCAAGCCTGGCTCACACAGTGTGGATAAATAACTACTTTTGCTATTGATGATAGTGTATTGCCCCAACCCCTCCAGGTAGAATGTACTGCGTTAGGTATCCAGTATAACTGCACTAGCCCCCTACAGATGTGTTTGTCAGACCAGGAGACATCCCGAAAATCGTTCTTCTCACGAAAACGTCTGTAGCGTCTGAACGGTTTGGCCTAACTAATATGACCACTCTATAGAAAGAGAACACAATGGTGTTCTCCATTTCGCTCTACGACCCCACAAGTGTCACAGGACTTGTCTGAAGTCGGTACCATCGATATGCCAACTTTTGTCTGTAGCGTCTGAACAGTTTGGGCTACACCCCTCTATGGAAAGGTGAGACTCTCACGAACACGTACATACTGTATAAGTTGATTGTTTTGCTCTAGGATGCCCAAAAAAGGGGGTAAATCTGGGTGAATAAAACAAACTTATTTTTTATTTAAGTCTTAACTATCTATTTTTCAATGTATGAATCTGTTATTCAATGAGTTTCTATGGGTTAATAGCAGTAAAGCCAAATTACATGTTTTATAAAAAACATTTAAATATAGTTTTGGGATACCTAAAGGGGCCCTAAAATTCAAAATCAAATAGCTAAATTATCCTTGGTATAATCCATCTTAAAAACAATTTAATATGTTAACTTAGTAGAACCCCACCCCAATCAACATATTGACCATGTTCTAAAGCATACTATATATGCAGTTATTTTTCTTTGCTGTTGAGATGAGTCTTTGAAACATTATCCCTAACATACTGCAGAGCAGAAGATGAATTATAACAAATGGCTCTAATCTACATTCATGTAGGCAAAGAATGAAAAAAATGGGCCTGGTCTCAGATGGAGAGTAATGAATTGTGCATACCAGAGGATCAGAAGCCTGCAGAGCGGGATGTTTACGCGAAGAGATGTGTCGCAGAAATAGCCGATGACAGAGTTTCACTGGAAAATACGTTTGTTGATTGCAGAATAATCGAATGCAGATGAAGCAGCACATTTTCGACTCCTTTAACATCTATCAAAGACACAGCAATCCCTCCTGAGCCCCTTCTCTTTGCCAACACACCCTACTCCTCCCTGGCTGCCAGAAGTCACCTCCTGAGAGAATATAGGCTAGTTCCATAGTCCCTAGACAATTGTTGGAGGCAAATAACTGCCTACTCGTTTTATGAAGTTAAGTTCCATTGAAATACATACAAAAAATAGAATATGTATTAACACATTACCTGAGTTGAAGTTAAGGACGGCCTACAAGTTGTGTGAAGTTAGAATACTGAGTTTCAACAAGTTCTATTGAAACGTAAACAAACTAAAACTGTAAAACAGTAAACGAGCCTTGACTAGGCCTTCCTTTCATATCAATACCTTACAGAGTCATCCAGGGAGACAGCGCTCAAGCTGAATCATCAAAGTAAAAAATATTGATGAGGAAGCAGCTACATGTTTTATTTTCCTATGATGCTACTAACTCTATCACATCCAGATAACACCTCTCCATTTGCAATTCTAAGTGGTATAAAGCCATCGACTATTCCATTCATGTACTGAACCTTTGATACCACCAAGTTATCGATACGCCAAACAGATGCATAATACCAAAAGTCCTCCAAGATGTATGATAATTTACGTCATCCAATTGGTATGCTATTGTACGACCGGGTAAGACGTATTATACTATACGTCCTCTAATTCGTATGATATTGTACGACCGTTATTCCATTCATAATGTAACCTAAAGTAAATGATCATACTAAATGGAGTCAGGTTTACTTACAGAATAATACGAATTGCCCTGAGACCACGTTGCCCATAGAAGCCACTCTGAATTTCTTACTAAAACACAGTTTGAACTCATGTGACAGGAGTGAGTGACAGGGCTGCATATTGCTTGCTTCAATTATATAATGTTCCTACTTGATTGGATGCTTCTTGGTTCACTGCATGTAGTCAAGCGGGACTGTTACATGGGCTGTGTCCCAAATAGCACAATTTTCCTTATTTAGTGCACTACTTTTTTACTATGGACCATAGGGCTCTGGTCACAACTAGTATACAGTGTAGGGAATAGAGTGGAATTTGGGACGTAGCCACAATGTCCTCCAAATCAGTCAATTTCAGACTAGTGAGTTGAAGTTTTACTAGAGCTGCTTCCTCTCTATAAGGCGCAGGCTCTGTCCAAAAGGTTAGGGCTATCTGGTATCCTTGGGATGTCCCTACCCTAAACCCTAACCCTAACCTTAACCCCTACCGTTGTCCTTAACCTAACCCTAATCTTAATCATAATCCTAACCCTTATCTTAACCATTTTAAATTAATTTAAACTTCAATGGGTGACGTCAGAGTTGGACATCCTAAGGATTCCCGATAGCAAGGACCCTGGCCAAAAGTGTTGCTTCATATAGGAAACAGGGAGACATTTTAGATTGACGCTTGCTCTCAGACTAGCTACAGGGAGCTCTGTCCATCTGGTCTGATATGGAAATTTGAATTATAATTTTCCTCTTGGGTCTACCGTTATAATTAATACTGTACACCCAGTTGAAGCGCATATAGTGGTGCCGCATATAGGGAACAGGGAGACATTTCGGATAGGCCCTTGCTCCATATCCACAGGAAGCTCTCCCCACTCAGTCTGATATGGAAGATAGATGTAGAATTTTACTGTTAGGTCTGCCTTTGGAAACGGTCGTCTAGACTGCACTCCCAGTAGACACCCAGTGATTGAGACTAAGCTAGCCTTGTAGGGCGTTGGTCTCATTGGTCAGCAGTGAAGCCTGGATTTCATTGGGTTTATGTAAATAATCTTAGCCTAACTTCAGGCGAGCAGAGGGCATATAGCCTATTTGGGCACTCCGGTGTTCTTCAAAGTTCCGCAATAACATCCTAAGACATAATAACTACATGATCTTTAATGTACTCTTGCGACATAATAAATGTGATCTAACGCTCCATACTGACAAGACAGATGGATTGCAAGCTCCGTTTTGTCTTAAGAGCAGTCATACATCTTGATTTTGCGTTCCCTGTTACTCAAGAGATCTAAACACCAGAGCTACTTTTTTTTGTTTTCACAAGCCAAAATGTTTTTTCTGCCATGAAACTTTCCAACCACATGATTGGATTTGATCTGTGGGTAGTAGGGTGTCTTTTCAGACCGACCATTCTGGGTCTCACAAAAACAACATCATAGGCCTATTGTAGTGAACCTCGCACAAAGAAATAATTATGGTGGTTGAGAGTGATTTAGACAAAGCGAGATGTAGGCATCTAGGTGTAAGAATTGAAGGCAATCTGGTGGTCCACATGCGCCACTACATGACAAACATAAGGGGTGTGTGTCAGGGCCTAGCTTAATTCAGAAACTATCACGACTATCAGGCGATATTCATCACTGGTTGAAAGACCAACGCCAACCAAGTTTTACCCTGTGTTATTTCGTGATTTACCTGAAAAAGTCAAAGTTAGGCATTGCTTTTTTCTCCAAGTCCTAGTAAGGTGTCTGTTTATGAATAGCTAGTGTCTCGTGAGGGGATAATACCTGCAACATTATTTACTTTTCAATGTTTTAAACCAAGTCAAAAATTCTTATGCGACACACACCATCCAGCTATTCACGGTCAAGAAACATGCAAGCAAGTTAAAGATGTACTCACTGAAACTTTGACCCATCAAGTAGCCGATCAGCAGACTCTGCAGATTAAGGGGAACATAAGTAGCAATTCCAAAGATTCTAGAGAACTGTCATTAAGTTCATTCATCTGTGTG
Source organism: Oncorhynchus clarkii lewisi (assembly GCF_045791955.1). Lineage (NCBI taxonomy): Eukaryota > Metazoa > Chordata > Actinopteri > Salmoniformes > Salmonidae > Oncorhynchus > Oncorhynchus clarkii. The sequence goes on from NC_092178.1 coordinate 19,848,719, forward strand.
TATTTACAGCGAGCCGCCATCACAGCCATCACAGCCATCACAGCCATGACAACAATGCCAATGTGGCTTCCACATAAAAAAGACATAAAAAAAGGGAGGGCAAAATATTTCGAAAGCCTTGAATTACAGTCTTGGGATAAAACTGATTGAGCTAGAATCAAAGGGAGCTGGAGGCAAAATTTCATCTTAAACTTATTATGCATCCATGAAGTAAAACCACATTTCTGGATGTCAATGTATCGTTTTGACATTCGGCTCTGTCTCTATTTACATTGTAGTCTCGCTGGGGGAAAAAACACTGCTAGAGGCAAGTTTGTCTACACGCACATACACTAGAATACAAGCAACATTTTGATAAAAAACGAAATGAGATGTAAAATAATGCCAGTACACAGCACAGCATTCAGAATAAGATACTTTCCAGCCACCGAACATGACATCCAGTGCACATCTATGACTCTTCATTTTAAATGTTGGCTAAAATCTTACATTCTTAGCAGTGATATTCACATTTCCGCAACTAGATCCTGGAATTCCTTAAGGTCCGCCCCCAGATGGTGAGGGTAGGCAATAACACATCTGCCACACTGACCAGCAACTCAGGGCGGCATGCTTAGTCCCCTCCTGTACTCCCTGTTCACTCACGACTACAACACAATCATTTAGTTTCCCGAAGACATGACAATGGTTGGCCTGATCACCTACGACAATGAGGCAGCCTATAGGAAGGAGGTCAGGACCTGGCAGTGTGGTGCCAGGACAACAACCTCTCCCTCAATGTCAGTAAGACAAAATAGTTGATCGTGCACTACAAGGAAACGGATGGCCGAGCACGGCCCCATTCACATCGACGGGGCTGTAGTGGAGTGGGTCAAGAGCTTTAAGTTCCTCGTGTCCACATCACTAAGGATCTATCATGGTCCAAACAAACCAACAAAGTTGTGAAGAGGGCCTCTCCCCCTCAGGAAGCTGAAAAGACTTGGGCCCTCTGGTCCACAAAAAAAGTTATACAGCTGCACCATCTGCACCATCAAGAGCACCTTGACTGGCTACATAACCGCTTGGTATGGCAACTGCTTGGTATTCGACTGCAATGCGCTACTGAGTGTAGTGCGTACGGCACAGTACAACCCTGGGGCCTAGCTCCCAGCTAATACAGGACCTCTATACCAGGCTGAGTCAGAAGAAAGACCCAAAAATGGACAAAGATGCCAGACACTCAAGCAACATACTGTACTATCTGCTACGCATGGCAAGCGGTACCAATGCATCAAGTCTGGAACCACACACACACACACACACACACACACACACACACACACACACACACACACACACACACACACACACACACACACACACACACACACACACACACACACACACACACACACAGCTGCTACAGTCTATTATCTATCCTGTTGCCTAGTCACTTTACCCCTACCAAAAGTACCAGTCACAAGTTTGGACACACCTACTCATTTCATTCAAGGGTTTTCTTTATTTGTAATATTTTCTAATGTATTTATTCCTTGTGTCACTATTTCTATTTTTTATTTAATTTTGTATACTATTTTTAACTTTGCATTGTTGGAAAAGGAACCTTAAGTAAGCATTTCACTGTTAGTCTACAGCTGTTGTCTACGAAGCATGTGACAAATAGTTTTTATTTTATTTGACATACGCCAGACTTAGCTTCTCAAGACAGATATGGTCTGCAATAGCACAGGATAGTATTCATAAAATGGCATATGTCAGAACCAATCAATATAGTGTATGCATTTAAGAAAATCCAATATTTCCACTATTCCCCGGAAGGGTTAACAGGGGCAGTGCAGGGATAATTGCAGAGGCAGAAATTTCTTTGAAAAGCACCCTACTGTGATGGAGACAGAAAGATCAACTTAGATGGGGTGAACCGGCGTGCGAGAGAAAAAAAACTGTATTCCCCAGGGATTTGATTGCTGCTTTCTTACATGGACCATATGAATCATGTATACTTGAAAAGGCAAAGTATCGATAAGTTCTGGTAAAATGAAAAAATGGCAGGCTTTTCATCCTTAAATGAACCTCTTGAGCTGACAGCACTTTTGCACTGTTTTGCTATGGCTGTATTCAGCAAATTAGCAAGCAAGGCAATATTTTCAATAATGTAGTAGTGTTTCCCTCCTCCCTAGAAAGGTATGGCCTTTGACTTTCACCTGGAATTGTTTATTTATGATATACAATTATAATGATATTATAGTGTGTTCATGACATGTGAATGAATAAGCCTTTTCATACTTTATCATTTGTCCATATACACAGTTTTCACAATCAGTTTTAGGAACATCTACCAAAACTATAATGAAATTCGTTTTTGACTTCCATGCAAAATGACTTCTTTATCATACAGCTATGGAAGTTATACATGTAGATCCGCCTGATCAAGAGGAATCTGGAGAGTCATCAGCCATGCCTGTGTCGTGAGCAAGTCGATCTGTAGAACTGTCTTCCGAGTGTCCTAGTACTGTCTGGGGTTTTGTATTCTGACTTATAAAACAGTAGGAAATATGTAAACATATTATCAGTAATTACCAGTAAATGTAGTGCCCGATTTTGTGACCTGTAGTATTCAAAGCCTGACTTTGTCCAGTAGCGGTGCATAGGTAAAATCACTGGGGAAGCTAAACCAGTAAAAAATCCATATTACAACCTATGTTGTAATTGCATTGTTTGCTCTATAACCCACCATGATACAGTCTAAAATAAGAGAGACAACAAAAATACAACAGTCACACAGTGGTGGAATAAATTCAACTACACATACGTTTCTTTCATCACAAAACCGGAGAGCAACATCTATCCACGAAGCAAATATTGCATAAAAAAAACAGTTAGGCCTACATGACCTACAGCATGGTCAAACAAGTGAATGTTTGACAGTTTACTAAACAACTACTGATTTAGACCCATGAAGTCAGCACAAAGACAACAGGAGCACTGCCTCCACTATTCCAGCACCATTTCATCTCAAACATGTGAACATCATCACTTCAACTAGGCTTAGTTCAATAAAGTGAAAACAAACTTAAATATATCAAAAACAATTTATTCCAATCAATGTAGTTAAATATCATGTAGCTGTCCATGGCACTGATTTGTGTGTGTGTGTGTGTGTGTGTGTGTGTGTGTGTGTGTGTGTGTGTGTGTGTGTGTGTGTGTGTGTCTGTGTGTGCGTGCGTGCGTGTGTGAGTGCGTGCGTGCGTGCGTACGCAGGTAAAACATTATTTTTTGACTCCATACTTATAGACTATAATTCTTATTTATTTTTTGATACCATACTTTTAGACTAGTTGAACGCCAGTGTCATCTTCTCTTTCATGTTGGCTAAATGGTCTATGGCTCTATCATATATTACTCTTTTCGTTCTTGTTGTCATAGGCTACCTAGATAAAATGCTTGCTAACCTAACTTCCTCGCATGGGCAACAATGAACCAGCTAAGATAGCTAGCATGTTAACGTGAGTCTATTAGGCTACATCTAGAACCTCAATTGTCTCAGGCCAGTGGCACAATATATTAATTTATGGTTAAATCAGAATCTCCATCATGATCATTGGCCTGTACAGAGAATTAAGTCAAAACCTCAAGTCCAAATCCACATCGACATCCATGGCTTTGGACAGGGACGATTTAGATAGCTAGCTACTGCAGGACATCAACACAAGCAGACCAGAATCAGACATCTTTTTCTGACCGTGACATTTTGCTTAGGATGTGATTTGATTGGTGTGAAGACAAATTCAAACTGGCCTCCCTTGGGGGCCGTTTTACTTCGCCAGGACAACCCACTGTAGAGCTCAGCTCAACGCTGATTGGCTAATTATTTTACAATGTTTTTATCAAGAGAGGCCAAACACTTGCTGGCGTTAATCAATCAAATGGCACGGCGGCAACATGCCATACTTTTTTGGTCCAGACAGCGTCAGATACATGTGCTAATCATACTAAGACAGACGGGTGCTGTTGCCCTCGCTCGGATGATTTCTCTGGTGAGATTCAGTGTGTGAATAGAAGGATATTTATGAAAACACAGAGAGGAAAACAAATTGTCTATATATATATTTTTTTATAGTCAAATACTTAGGGAAGCCTGGCTTCCCTTGGCATCATTTTCTACCCGTACTGCACCTACTGATGCATAACCATTTACATCAATTAATTGAATGCCACTAAAATGACTTCCCCTCTACTACCACTACTAGTTTTACCAATTTCAAATGTTCCTCATTGAAAAGCATTGAAGAGAATAGGAATTGGAATTTTAGCGTACTTCCTGAATTGACTCGAATTTAAATTTAATTGACCGCAACCCTTATATCATAGCATGGTTTGCTCACAAAAATTCCAAATGAAGCTTGCAGATCTGAAGTTAGGTTGTTCATCCTCTCCCCACATACTGGCCTGGTCCCGGCTGGGCTTTGAGAGTTGAGAAGAGGAGAGGAACTGAGAAGAGACGGATCAGACTATGAGACGGAAAGTGTGAAGTCATTAGGAAATGCCAAGTTTGCTCTGCTAAACGACAGGAGTAGAAAGCCAGTGGTTTTGGACTACACAAGGGCTCACTTTCTCTCCATCCCACGCTCCCCGTGCCAAGCAAAACAACTCTCTCTCCCCGAGCCGTGGAACGTACACCACACAGCCAGCTTATTTTCACAGGACAAATTTTCTGTTGGAGAATTCTAATTGTGTCAGAATTGCTGCCTACCCATTCTGCAAAATATAGCCCTGTGAAGTCATATTATGTCAATGAAATCCTCAATTTTCACCAATGGTGTGTGCAGCTCTTGGTCCATGGTCACTGCAGGCTACAGTTACCTCAGTTTAAATTCTTCATCTCCGTTGCCAAAGGTTGTCATTTTGTAACCATATCATCTCACTATAGAACCTTGCAGGTCTTTGTGGGTCAAGGTTTAGTAAAGTAATCTATACCTTGAATTAAAAGAAAACAGATTTTCTTTCGGGCCATAGCCCTAGGTTTATTCAGTTCAACTCACATTCAAAATAATTCTGATGAGAGAGAGAGAGAGAGAGAGAGAGAGAGAGAAAGAGAGAGAGAGAGAGAGAGAGAGAGAGAGAGAGAGATGAGAGAGAGAGAGAGATGAAGAGAGAGAGAGAGATGGAGAGAGAGAGCTAGAGCTGAATAGAGAGAGAGAGCTGAAGAGAGAGAGAGAGATGGAGAGAGAGCTAGAGCTGAATAGAGAGAAAGAGCTGAAGAGAGAGAGAGCTGAAGAGAGAGAGAGCTAGAGCTGAAGAGAGAGAGAGAGCTGAAGAGAGAGAGAGCTAGAGTTGAAGAGAGAGAGAGAGAGCTGAAGAGAGAGAGAGAGCAAGAGAGCTGAAGAGAGAGAGAGAGCTGAAGAGAGAGAGAGAGCTGAAGAGAGAGAGAAAGAGAGAGAGAGAAAGAGAGAGAGCTGAGGAGAGTGAGAGAGAAAAAGGGAGACATGCTGTAGTTGTACTGCATGCCTATGGTAGGTGCTGTTGTGCTCACACAGGGCAGTAACCAGTGAGGGAGGACCCATGGTTAAGTACAGTACGTATGACACAATGCAGCTGAATGCTACTCATGCCAAGATTGGCTGTTAACTGGCTCCCACTCCCCTCTGGGAGCTGGTGTTAGGGAATGTGTGAAAGAGCCATAGCACAGCCATTCCTCCCTTCAGTAATGACTGTCATCATCATCATGAGCTAATGTTACTACTCAGAGAGCTAGCTAGCTGCCCCACATCCGTCCGGGTCCTGCCGCACCGGGCCCTACTTTATCACATCATCACAAAACTTTACATAATTCATTCACTCAGCCGACACCATTACCAGGCCTGACTTTAACATTCTCGTCACTTTCTGCCTGACACATTATACAATCATACTGTACAGCTAAATCTCAGTATGGGATGAAACAGAGGATGGTATGCCGTCAGAGACATTTCAATAGACAGGATGTTGTAACCAAAAGCAACTTACAGGAGGAATTAGTGTTAATTGCCTTGCTCAAGGGCACATCAACAGATTTTTCACGTAGTTAGTTTGGGGATTCAAACCAGAAACCTTTCGGTTACTCGCACAACACTCTTAACCACTAGGCCATCACCCATCCACATGTGGAGTGGAATGGCTTGAAAGCATTATTTGTCCTTAAAGGCCATGTTGCAAGTATAATTTGCCAATATCAATAGAATATACTAACCCCTTGTAGATGGCAATAAAAAATAAGTATATTTTTTTTACCCCCAGGCTGCTCAAGAAAAAACGTGTTAAGCACGTGCGCTAGTAAGCCACGCCCCCTCAAGTGCATGACGCCGCCTGTGATTTTGCCTGTGATGTTCGTTCAGGTGAAGACTGACTCTGGACAACATCTGGTGTGAAAATACTGGTTCTACAAACAAGTAGCTATTATTACTCAGCCTGAAGTCCTAGAATAAAACTACAATTATCAACTTGAAGGTAATTCTCTTTTATATGTGCATATCATTTTTATTGGTAAAAGGCATGAACTTGATATTGCTAGATGGTTTCTGACTTCATCCTACATCCTTCTTCATTTACTAGCAACTAGGGTTAGAGCGTTGGACTAGTAACCGGAAGGTTGTAAGTTCAAATCCCCGAGCTGACAAGGTACAAATCTGTTGTTCTGCCCCTGAACAGGCAGTTAACCCACTGTTCCTAGGCTGTCATTGAAAATAAGAATTTGTTCTTAACTGACTTGCCTAGTTAAATAAAGGTAAAATAAACTGTATAAAATAGCTTTAGATGTGAGGGGTAAACTAATAGCTCTATTTGCTAAGCTATCCATCTGATTGATAAAGTTGATAAAAATCCCATTAGCTAGCTAGATTGAAGCTACTGGGGGAAAGTTATCTAATGTTACCTAACTCCCACCATCAGTCTGAGTTTCCCACCTTAGCTAGCTACCCAGCTAGCACAGTGGATATGGGCCAATTCCGGTTGAGAGTCGGGGCACTCGGCTAAGATTCTGCCGACGTCATGTGGCCCGAGCCACCTTTGGCAGTATTACATATGGCTAGGATGCGGGGATTGAGCTCGGGCCGATTCTGGTGTGAGTTATCTGGCCCAAATGGGGCTCTGGACGATTTTGTTGTGAGTTTTCTGGCCCAATTGTACTGGGGCTCAGACCGATTGTGGCTAATCTCTGGCAGATGATTACACGGGCTGCTTTAATTAACATTTCAATATTTATTTATTTTTCCATATTTTTTCATTGTTTCTGTGATCCAAAAATTGCTGTGTAACATTTAAATTGAGTTCTTTAAGAGTCCTGTTTAAGTAGTATTTTAGTATTTTGAGACTTTGCACTGCACCGCAGCAACTGCGTTGCTACAGATGCTGGTTCGATACCCGTGCCGGCCACGCCCGGGAGAGCCATGAGGCGACGCACAATTGGCCCATCATTGTCCAGGTTAGGGTAGGGTTTGGCCGGCCGGGTTGTCCTTGTCCCATCGTGCTGTAGCGACTCCTGTGGCGGGCCAGGCGCATGCACGCTGACACAGTGTTTTGGAGGATGCACTCCTCTCGCGAGGCCGTATGGGAGTTGCAGCGATGGGACAATTGGATACAATTGGATATGACGAAAAGGGGGTGATAATATATATATATATATTTTTTTTGTGGATGGGTATAATTTGTATGTATAAAATGTATAATAGCAATACTTTAAATGACTAAATCGGGTAATTTTGTATACAATTATTAAAATTTGCATGTGGGCCGCTTCTGGGGGGATTCTGGTAAGATGCTGGCAAAGTAGGCTGAATTTTGGTAGACGGAAACTGCCCGATGTACTTGGGCCGATTCTGGGCAGTCATTCATTTTGATTCCGGGCCGAGTCTGACACCCGATTCCAGGCCAATTCAATCAGTTCCGGCTCCCCGGAAGAGGGCCGCTTCTGGGCGGATTCCTCATTGCTAGCTGGGTAAATGGACTGTAGCTAGATTTCTAGAAAATAACAAATACAGTTTGTATATATTTGCTAGCTATAATACTGACTATTGTGAACACTTTTTGTCAAACTACTTTGTTCCCCTGCCTGTTTATTGATGCACTGGAGAGTGAAAAATGTTGATGTAATTTTTCTGAAAAGGCTTGTGCACATTTACATTAGTGTTTCATAAGTTAATTAAGTTACTTACTGACTATGCTAATTCTTATTATTGTTTTTGGTGTTGTTGCATTTTAGATGAAGACAGAGTTAGATCACTAGAAAGCAGCGTGCAGACAGACCAGGGCCCGTACTCACAAAGCATCTCAGAGAAGGAGTACATATTTTTCGATCAGTTTAGCCTTTTATATCACAATGAATGATTACATTGACAAGGGGGAGCTGGTCCTAGATCACTATTCCTACTCTGGGAATACGGGCCCGGAAAGAAAGCTGTTGTCCAATACCTTGCACATCAGTCCTTCACCACAGGACCTTAGAGGTATTACAGTCAATGCTGATGAACTGAATATTTGTATGTGAAGTCCCATATCAATGACACTAACAAAAAGGTTCAATTGTTCAGCAACATGTGCAGTGAACATGGCTTTGGTGATGAAAGGTACATAATGCATTTGTCATCAGGCCACTGCATGCTGTGACATGGGCTTGGATGGTGGTGACACATATCTTCTTCAAGTTTCCTGACTGAATACTGGGGGTCTTCAGTGGTTCCGGTAGCAAGGGCCTTACCTGGCAGTACAGCAACAGTCTCTCAGCCATTCTGTCAACATGTATGTTAATGGAATTAATTCTCGTAACAATGTATTGCACGTAAAAAACAAATCAGCGTTGTACGTAACAAATCATACATACTGGTACAGATGTAAGCACCGACTTATATTCACTTTGTGACCAACATGACAAACATGCCATGCAAAAGTAATTGTTTTGTAATTTTACAATAAAACAATTAAAATGAGCTGTTTATACAAAACTATTGCATTTGGTCTTACCCAAAATGTGGCCTTTTAAAGTGAATGTGCTTGAAAGAGAGAGTCCTCACCTAATTTCGGGGGAACATTTTAGAAAGAGAGGGTTCAGATTGTCTATCCCAGCTGATTTGTAGGGATCAGGATTTTGCAGCTCTTTCAGAACATCAGCTGTCTGGATTTGGGTGAAGGAGAAGCAGGGTGGGGTGCATGGGCAAGTTGCTGCAGGGGGTGCTGAGCTGTTGGCCGGGGTAAGGGTAGCCAGGTGGATAGCATGGCCAGCAGTGGAAAAATGCTTATTGAAATTATCGATTAGCATAGATTTATCGGTGATTAAAGTGTTTCCTAGCCTCAGTGCAGTGGGCAGCTGAGAGGAGGTGCTCTTGTTCTCCATGGACCTTACAGTGTCCCACAACTTTTTGGAATTAGAGCTACAGGATGCAAATTTCTGCTTGAAAAACTAGCCTTAGCTTTCCTAACTGACTGAGTATATTGGTTCCTGACTTCCCTGAAAAGTTGCATATCGCGGGGTCATTTGACAACGGACCCATTGCGCTCGCAGGCAATGGAGTGATCGCTGAGATCCTGGTTGAAGACAGCAGAGGTGTATTTAGAGAGCAAGTTGGTCAGGATGATATCTAAGATGGTGCCCATGGTTACGGATTTAGAGTTGTACCTTGAAGGTTCCTTGATAATTTGTGTGAGACTAGTTTAAATTGTAGGACGGCCGGGGTGTTAAGCATGTCCCAGTTTAGGTCCCCTAACAGTACGAACTCTGAAGATAGACAGGGGGCAATCAATTCACATATGGTGTCCAGGGCATAGCTGGGGTTTGAAGGGTGTCAATAACAAGCGGCAACGGTGAGACATGCGTTTCTGGAAAGGTGGACTTTTAAAAGTAGAAGCTTGAATTGTTTGGGCACAGACCTTGATGGTATAACAGAACTCTGCAGGCTATCTCAGCAGTAGATTGCAACTCCTCCCCCTTTACCAGTTATATCTTATCTGACAATGTTATAGTTAGGGATGGAAATGTCAGGATTTTTGGTGGCCTTCCTAAGCCAGGATTCAGACACAGCTTGGACATCCGGGTTGGCAGAGTGTGCTAAAGCAGTGAATTAAACAAACTTAGGGAGGAGGCTTCTAATGTTGACATGCATGAAACCAAGGCTTTTACGGTTACAGTAGTCAACAAATGAGAGCGCCTGGGGAATGGGAGCGGTCCTAGGGGCTGTAGGGCCTGGGTTAACCACTACATAACCGGAGGAACAGAGGAGGAGTAGGATAAGGGTATGGCTAAAGGCTATAAGAACTTGTCGTCTAGTGCGTTCGGAACAGAGAGTAAAAAGAGCAGATTTCTGGGCGCGGAAGTATAGATTCAAGGCATAATGTATAGACAAGGGTATGGTTGGATGTGAGTACAGTGGAGGTAAACCTAGGCATTGAGTGACGATGAGAGATATTTTGGCTCTAGAGGCACCAGTTAAGCCAGGTGAGGTCACCGCATGTGTGGTGGGTGGAACAAAAGGGGAGGCATACTGAAACAGCAATAGACCAGGCATATTGACATTAGGGAGAGGCATGTGTAGCCAGGTGATCATAGGTTCCAGCGATTCACAATAGATGAATCAGTGAGCCAATTCAGTATTCGCTACTACACTAGGTGAGCTGGAGACATGGCGATTCAGAGAGCTAGCGGGCCGGGGTCAGCAGATGGTCCCCCGGGGACGTCGCAACGGAAGAGCCTGTTGAAACCACCTCGGACCGTTACTGTCACTCCCTGACCTTAGCTATCTTTGTTTTCTTTATTATTTTGGTTAGGTCAGGGTGTGACGAGGGTGGTATGTGTGTTTTGTCTTGTCTAGGGTTTTTGTACATCTATGGGGTTTTTGTATGTCTAGGTAATGTAGGTCTATGGTGGCCTGAATTGGTTCCCAATCAGAGGCAGCTGTTTATCGTTGTCTCTGATTGGGGACCTATTTTGGTTGCCATTTTCCCTTTTGGTTTTGTGGGTTATGGTCTATGTGTAGTTGCATGTCAGCACTCGGTTTAGCATAGCATCACGGTCATTTTGTTAGTTTGTTTAAGTGGTCTTCGTTAATTAAAGAATGGCGAAGTTGAGGGGTGAGTCTGAGATTGTCGAGGAGTTATTGGACAGATTGGAGGAGAGTGAACGGAGGGGATGGAGGGGAGATTATTTGAGGAGTTGTTGACGAAATTGGAGGAGAGTGAAGAGAGAGAGCTGTTGGTTTGGTGTAGTAAGCACGGCATTCGCCTTGAGGAGCGTGTTAGCTGTCCGATGCCACCTGTGTCAGCTCCTCGTACTCATCCTGAAACATTTGTTAAAGTTCCAGAACAATTGATGCCGGCTATACACCAGGTTTCCAATGTACCTTCACAACCCGGTGTATTCTGTTCCTGCTCCTCGCACTCACCCTGAGGTGCGTGTCCCCAGCCCAGTACCACCAGTGCCGGCACCACGCACCAGGCTTCCAGTACCCCTCCAGGGTCCAGTATGCCCTGTTCCTGCTCCTCGCACTCGTCCCTGAGGTGCGTGTCCCCAGCCCGGTACCACTAGTGCCGGCACCACGCACCAGGCCTACAGTGCGCCTCGGCAGTCCAGTACGCCCTGTTCCTGCTCCTCGCACTCGTCCCTGAGGTGCGTGTCCCGGCCCGGTATCACCAGTGCCGGCACCAGGCCTACAGTGCACCTCGGCAGTCCAGTATGCCCTGTTCCTCCTCCCCGCACTCGCCCTGAGGGGCGTGTCCCCAGCCCGGTACTACCAGTGCCGGCACCACACACCACGCCTCCAGTACGCCTCCAAGGTCCAGTACGCCCTGTTCCTCGCACTTGCCCTGAGGTGCGTGTCCCCAGCCCGGTACCACCAGTGCCGGCACCACGCACCAGGCCTACAGTGCGCCTCGGCAGTCCAGAACGCCCTGTTCCTGCTCCTCGCATTCGCCCTTAGGTGTGTGTCCCCAGCCCGGTACCACCAGTGCCAGCACCACGCACCAGGCCTATAGTGCGCCTATAGCGTCCGGTGACAGTACCCAATCCAGAGTGTCCAGCGACAGCACCCAGTCCAGAGGGTGTCCGGCGACAGTTCACAGACCGGAACCTCCAACGACGGTCCCCAGTGGGACTGGGTGCTGTCGCTGGACGCTCTGGACTGGGTACTATCGCCGGACGCTCTGGACTGGGTACTGTCACCGGTCTCCAGCGACGGTCCCCTTGTCCGGGGTCTCCAGCGACGGTCCCCAGTCCAGAACATCCGGCTATTATCCGGATGAGCGGCAGGGTAGCCTAGTGGTTAGAGTGTTGGACTAGTAACTGAAAGATTGCAAGTTCAAATCCCCGAGCTGACAAGGTACAAATCTGTCGTTCTGCCCCTGAACAGGCAGTTAACCCACTGTTCCTAGGCTGTCATTGAAAATAAGAATTTGTTCTTAACTGACTTGCCTAGTTAAATAAAGGTAATAAAATAAATGTGTAGTTGCATGTCAGCCCTCGGTTTATCCTAGCGTCACTTTCGTTTGGTTAGTTTGTTTAAGTGGTCTTCGTTAATTAAAGAAGAATGTTATCACGCTAAGCCTTGATCTCATCATTACAATGAATGTGATAGTTACGTCGGCAGACCAGCCGTGATGGATCCTTGCCGGTGTAAAGAATGGCCTAGCAATCGGACATCTGTTTTGTCTTGTCCCGTGTATATATATCGTGATGGATCCTTGCCGGTGTAAAGAATGGCCTAGCAATCGGACTGCTTTTTCTCCACCTCATCTCCGGATACCTACCGCAAGCTTGCGTAGCCGCAAAAGCAGTCCGATATGCTCTGGGTTGATATCGCGCTGGGCAGACTGACAGGAATTGACCGGGCTGAGGCTGGCTGATGTCCGAATTAACAGTGATGAACGCTAGCAGTGGCTAACTGACTACTAACTAGTAGCTAGTTAGCTGGCTAGCTGCTGATGGGGGTTCCGGTTCTCAAGTATAAAAATAGCAGATCCGTACAACATTGGGTGAGGCGGATTGCAGGAGAGTATGTTGAGATTAAATTGAGATTAAAAATATATACAAAGAAAATGATATATATACACGGGACAAGACAAAACAGATGTCCGATTGCTAGGCCATCTTGGAAATCCTTAAATAATCTCAGTAAAATCTTTGAAATTGTTGCATGTTGCGTTTATATTTTTGATCAGTGTAGCTAACATGAGCTAGCTAGCCAACATGCATTGTTTCTGACATGCAACGATCCTGCTTACTTTACATCTGACAGATATTTGGCTACTGTAGCTAGCTAGATAATAATGGTTTATGACAATTGCAGTTAGTTAATTATCTAGCAGTTAGTTCATTATTTGCATTTTACACTTAGTTAGCTAGCTAACCAACTAGGCAGTTATTAAAGACACTCACTCTGTAACTTAGCATACTTTTCTGACCAACAAGACATTACTTTAGCCAACCTAGTCCGACTCCCTACCTATTCCCGTCTATAGGTCTCCTAGGTTCAAAACGATATGGCTGTAGTCCTTTTCAAAAGAAATCTACTCTCACACTGCCATCTGCTGCAGTCAATGGCTCAGCGTTTCAAAAGTATTCACCTGAATCTACATCAAGCCTGAACAACGTTCTATTTCATATTTAATGGTGCGTGTGCAGCCCAGAAGTATATCATCAATTATATATCCAATTTACAATGCCGGATAATTCATACATATATGCACTACTCCTTGTTTCAGGGATTTTAAAATGAAACATGGCCTTTAAGTCATATTTAACTAGTTTGATTGGCAATAATCCTTTGCAATACCTAAACCATGACTTAAAGCACTGACTCAGAACTGATATGCTGTGTTAATAATCCAAAAGGATGATGAATATTTGGTGAGTCACATGTATATTTTGTGATTAAACTAATACTAAAATGTATTATTCATAAAACGTAGCCGTATCACTGATCCTGTACTTTTCAGAATGTTGGCGGAATAAAACTTTACTTCATATAAATCCTTGACTGTTGAGATTTATGAGAGCTGTCTGGGTGTCTACTGGGTGGGCAGACTTGACTACCAGATAGTCTTGTAAAATAAATTCAGACTGTATCGACTACAGTATATCCCATTGAGCATTTGCTGACTACGATTTACTGACGACGATCTTGAAAATGTTTGCTGAATAAAATGTATTGGGTTAGTTGCTTACATTGGAGAATAATGTTCAGTAAGTAAACTTAAGCAAGGCCGTGCTGAACATCTACAGTTAAAATCGATAGTACAGTAGGTGTCTGATGCAAAGACTGAAGGATCTCTTGGGCCTAAATGGTTGTAAAATGGATTATAAAAGCCCAAGAAGCAGGGCCTGTAATGGTCGTGTGACGCTGTCTGACATTTCCCTCCATTCTCAACACAAACAGTAGGCTACTAATCAATCCAATCTAACTCTACTATCACTAGTCCCTTCAAATGTTGCGTTTGTTGAATAAAAGTACGAAATCCAGAAAATACTTAACTTGGTTGCAAAATAATAAACTTACTTGGTTAATACTACAATCATTTGACTCCAGTGAGTGTGCTAACTGGCAGAACTCTAACAAAATGTTCCCTCAAAACTCAGAACTTTGGCAGTTAGGCCACTCAGATAAGTGAGTTTATAGGGGGTCATTTTATACTGGAATCAAATTAATATTTTAAGTTGGTATACTTTTTGCAACCAAGTTAAGTATTTTCTGTCAAACATTTCCATAATTTTTCCTAATCTATATAAATAAACTGTTGATCCAGTCTTATCGCTTACACAGTTAAATACATGTATTACCTATTTTTGCACCTGAAACTGTTCCAAGCCTAACTAAATAGGCTGACAGATCCTGTGTTCAGATTTTAGTCTCCTCTCTCCTGCTCTCCCTCTGTCTGCCTCTCTCTCTCCTATTTGTCTGTCTGTCCCTCGGTCTTCCCCTCCCTCTCTCCCCCTCTCTCTCCCTGTGCTTCCTTTCCTTCACAGTCTGCATACCAGAGTCGTCCTCCTCTCTCTCCCTGTGCTTCCTTTCCTTCGCAGTCTGCATACCAGAGTCATCCTCCTCTCTCTCCCTGTGCTTCCTTTCCTTCTCAGTCTGCATACCAGAGTCATCCTCTTCTCTCTCCGTGCTTCCTTTCCTTCACAGTCTGCATACCAGAGTCGTCCTCCTCTCTCTTTCTGTGCTTCCTTTCCTTCGCAGTCTGCATACCAGAGTCGTCCTCCTCTCTCTCCCTGTGCTTCCTTTCCTTCGCAGTCTGCATACCAGAGTCATCCTCCTCTCTCTCCCTGTGCTTCCTTTCCTTCGAAGTCTGCATACCAGAGTCATCCTCTTCTCTCTCCCTGTGCTTCCTTTCCTTCAGTCTGCATACCAGAGTCATCCTCCTCTCTCACCCTGTGCTTCCTTTCCTTCAGTCTGCATACCAGAGTCATCCTCTTCTCTCTCCCTGTGCTTCCTTTCCTTCAGTCTGCATACCAGTCATCCTCCTCTCTCTCCCTGTGCTTACTTTCCTTCAGTCTGCATACCAGAGTCATCCTCTTCTCTCTCCCTGTGCTTCCTTTCCTTCGCAGTCTGCATACCAGAGTCATCCTCTTCTCTCTCCCTGTGCTTCCTTTCCTTCGCAGTCTGCATACCAGAGTCATCCTCTTCTCTCTCCCTGTGCTTCCTTTCCTTCAGTCTGCATACCAGAGTCATCCTCCTCTCTCTCCCTGTGCTTCCTTCCCTTCACAGTCTGCATACCAGAGTCATTCGCCTCTCCGCGGGCTACATTAAATAGTCAAATGGGGCACCGCCAGACATAAGCTATTGATGTGGTTCCAGAGTGGTCACAGGTAGAGGTGCAGTGTGGTCAGAGCCTGGGACTCATTACTTATACTCTCTGTCATCTCTCTCCTCTGGGCCCACACTGATTGCCATTATTCCCTGCGCTCTGATCCTTCCTGGTGATGAGAGGGATATCGAAGTTTGCTGTGGCCTGTGTCTGTCTGTCTGATGGAGTGGCTCTGATCGGATCCTGATCCTTCCATTCATACCAGAGACTAGAGTCTCACTGTACGGTAAGCCCATATCCCTTCATGTCCATTCCCTGGCTCCTCATTAACCATATATACAGACATGTCCAAGGACTGACTCCTCTTCAATTATCTCTCTCTAATCAAGTGAAGGATTGAAGCAGGCACCTAAAATAAACTGTTAGAAAGAAGTAACATATATACAGAGCGACTGGGTGGTTTCATTAAGTACTGGTACATGTAGTAGGGGATGATTCATGCTGTTGCTTTGTGGTTCAGGGGTGATTGCTCTTGTTTCTTGTTTCCTCTACTACCTGATGTTTCATATGTGTTTTCATATCGTCTATTCCCTTCACAGACTGGACCTGTGGGGTTATGAGGTTACCTATAAGCACTGGTTGTCATACCCTGGAGATCTGATTGTTGTGGAGTCTCAAGCCTGTTATGACGCCCTAGGGGAGTCTAATACACATGCACACACACACGCGCACACCGACATGCATACATGCCATGTCAGACACAAACATGCACGCACACACACGCTCTCAGACACACAGACACACACACAGACATACACACAGGCAAAAACACTCTTAATCTGAGCTGAGATCTCCAGGTATCTCAGTACTCTAAGCCCTCTCTCTCAGTTGAGATATTTCATTTTCAAAACCTGGAGTCACATCTCAGGCCTCTCAGTGGGTTCCTGGTCCATGGCCCCATAGTCCGCCCTCGTCCCATGTTGCAGTCAATCTGTATTCAGATACGAACACAACCAGAGGTGGGACGGATAGTTTTTTTCAGGCTTCTGTTTTGCTTGAGGAGGAGAAGAGAGGAAAGGGGAGAAGAGAAGAAAAGACATAGAAGAGAGTCTCTAATCTACCTGTCTGATTGAGACCACCGGGTCACTCTCGGGTCTGGTTGATGTGTCATTAGAATAATTCCTACAGAGAAACACAGTCATGCTCATTTCTACCGCCGTTTCAATCGGGGCTACAGCAACCTGGCGGCCCCCCTCTCACCCCTCTCACCTCTCCCAAGGTACCGTTCACATGGTCTCCAGCAGCGGTCAAGGCTTTTGGGGATCTAAAGCAGCAATTCCCTACTGCCCCCATCCTCATCCATCCAAACCCGACTCGTCAGTTTGTGGTTGAGGTTGACGCTTCCGACGTCGGAGTAGGGGCCGTCCTTTCCCAGCGATCCGTTCAGGACCAGAAGCTTCATCCCTGTGCCTTCATGTCCCTTCATCTCAACCCTGCAGAGAGGAACTATGATGTTGGGAACCAGGAACTACTAGCGGTTAAGATGGCTCTGGAGGAGTGGAGACACTGGCTGGAAGGGGCAGAACATCCATTTTTGGTATGGACGGACCATAAGAATTTAGAATACCTCTGCACTGCCATGCGCCTTAACCTCAACTCAAGGCAAGCTCGTTGGGCCCTGTTATTTACAAGGTTCAATTTCACCATCTCATACTGCCCAGGATCCAAAAACGTGAAACCGGATGCTCTAACCCATCTGTACAGTTCCACTGCCATTACCTCTGAATCTGAGACCATCTTCCCTGCCTCATGTTTGGTGGCTTCGGTTGTTTTGGGGTATTAAGGCTCTGGTCCGAAAGGCACAACGTTCCCAGACGGACCCTGGGGGAGGTATCGGCTAACTGGATGTTCGTTCCTAATTCGGCCTGGCCTCAGGTCCTGAAATGGGCTCACTCCTCCAGGCTTACCTGTCATCCTGGGGCTCGTTGTACCCTGGCTTTCCTCCAACAACGCTTCTGGTGGCCCATCATGGCTCCTGATGTCTCGGCCTTCATCACCGCACTGTCAGAATGGTAACAACACCATTCTGACAGTGGTGGATAGGTTTTCCAAAGCCGCCCATTTCATTCCTCTTCCCAAGTTACCTTCAGCCAAGGAGACGGCCCAGCTCATGGTGTAGCACGTCTTCCGAATCCATGGACTCCCGGTCGACATGGTCTCAGATCGAGGTCCTCAGTTTTTGTCACGATTCTGGAAGGCGTTCTCCATCCTTATCGGGTCGTCGGCCAGTCTGTCCTCTGGGTTTCATCCTCAATCCAATGGCCAGTTGGAGCGAGCCAATCAAGACATGGAGACGACACTTCAATATCTCGTTGCTAGTACCCTACCACCTGGAGTCAGCAACTGGTCTTGATGGAATATGTTAGGAACACTCTTCCCTGCTCGGCTACTGGACTCTTCACCTTCGAATGCTCCACTAGGTATCAGCCTCCGCTCTTCCCAGAGCAAGAAGTTGTCTGCGTACCTGGAAAAGAGCTCGGGCGGCTCTTCTCAAGACCACCTCCAGATATTGTCGACAAGCGGACCGCCACCGGACTCTGGCCCCACGCTATAGGGTCGGTCAGAGGGTATGGTTGTCCACACGGGACCTGCCCCTCCGGGTGGAATCCTGCAAACTTTTCCCCTGTTTCATTAGTCCTTTCCCCATTTCTAGAGTCCTTAGTCTCACTGCTGTTCGCCTGCTGTTACCCCGTACCCTCTGTTCACTCTACCTTTCATGTGTCCAAGATTAAGCCCTTGTCTCACAGTCCTTTGTCTTCTGTTTCTAGGCCCATCCTTCCCCCACGTGTCATTGACGGTCAGCCAGGGTACACGGTGAGATGCCTCTTGAGGGTTCGACCACGGAGCAGGGGTTTCCAGTACCTGGTTGACTGGGAGAGGTGCTGGGTTCCCGCTAAAGACATCCTGGACCCGAGCTTCATCACCGACTTTCACAGCCAGCACCCCGGTCAGCCAGGTATGCGCCCAGGTAGGAAGCCAGGTGGCGCCCCTAGAGGGGGTACTGTCACGCCCTGATCTGTTTCACCTGTCCTTGTGATTGTCTCCACCCACCTTCAGGTGTCACCCGTTTTCCCCATTAGTCCCTGGGTGTATATTCCGGTGTACCCTGTTTGTCTGTTGCCAGTTCGTCTTGTCTTGTCAAGTCAACCAGTGTTTTTCCATGCTCCTGCTTTTTCATCTCTCTTTTGCTAGTCCTCCCGGTTTTGACCCTTGCCTACCTTGACTCTGAACCCGCCTGCCTGACCATACTGCCTGCCCTGACCTTGAGCCTGCCTGCCACTCTGTACCTCTTGGACTCTGACCTTGTTTATGATATTTTGCCTGTCCACGACCATTCTCTTGCCTGCCCCTTGGATTATAATAAATATCAGAGACTCAAAGCATCTGCCTCCATTGTCTGCATTGAGATACCATGATGAATCCAAAGTGTTTTCCAATAAACCTCTGCCTTACATTTCTATCACTTCTGTAGCCATTAACACACTCATTAATCATGATATACACATCAGGGGACCCTAGTACAGAGGCAATTCAGCTTTACTATCTCCTCACAGCCATAGCAGAGTCCCAAATGGCACCCTATTCCCTACATAGTGCACTACTTTTGACCAGGGCCCATAGTGGGGCAAAGTGTTTAAAGTAGTGCACTATGTAGGGAATGGGGTGCCATTTGGGACACAACCAATATTTCACTCATCTAACAACTGATTAGGTCCACATGCCTGTAGAGAGCAGACAGAATAGAACATAGACATTCATATCATACCGCCTTTCGGTATCACACCGGTACGATTATATCGCCAGTATAGTGGAGAAGTATAGAAATATGAACAGATATATGTGAGGTGAATAGACAATTGTTAACAGCTTTTGTATGGCAAGATCTGTATTTTCCAAAAAGGACTGGGGTTGTATGGAGGAAGATTTTTTTTTCCTGCACTTACATTTCTAGGGTTAGATTGTGTAGCCCTTTCCTGCAGTTAAAGGACCTAGTGGTCTCATGGGTGGAATGTTATTCATATTTTTCATGATTAATAAACATAAAAAAAGAAATGTTTGGAAAATCCGGTGTTTCTATGTCAAACTGTTTTATATTTCAGTCTTCTGTGATGTACTGTATATAAAGAGTAATATTGGGATGCAAACTCAAAATGGAATGCATTTCAACTCTATATCTGACATGGTACAGGTGTCGTCTTTTTGTTTATCCATAACTGTGTGAGAGGTGTAAACTTTTGTTTCAAAGTAGATTTGTTTCCAACTACTAACAAACACTCTGTGCAACACTGATTTAGCCCACTGCAGTAATTAAACCGTTTTTAATAGAGAAACACGATGCTACAGGGTAGAACTAAACTTCTGTTTGTCTTGTATCTACTTTGGCTTGACCGGATGAAAACAAATATTCCTTTATCTACTAACTACCGTTGTTCAGTCTTACCCACTGTCCCAACTCTCTTCCTCACATTCAATCAGAATTGTTCTGATGATAGTCTTTGGTTTTACTCCAAAAGCCCACAGCTGGGCCGATTGATACTAACCTGGTAAATGTGTGGTGTTTGGTATTTTGTTTTACAAAGCTTGGGACAGACTTACATATACAGAGTAATGAAGTGCCCAGGATATCTCACTGAGAACTGTGTCTAAAATAATCATCTTCAATCTCAGACACAGCAGGACTTAATGTCAGCCACACTTAACGAAATATCATAGTCCATCACAATAGCCCCTCTTGAAGGTGTCTGATCATTCTGGAACAGTTTGAAAGGTTGATATTATGAGTGACTCGAACAAATCTCTTTTGGTATCACTTAACCGGTGCATACCATTAAGTTCTGTAAAAACATTGCTCTGCCTTACTGCCAAACATTGCCTTCTGCCAAAACAGTCTTTGCAATATTACTGCTATCTGATGAGGGAAGGACAGCTTTTAATATCACAGTTCTGGCATGCATATTAATTCATTAATAGTTAGATGTCAATAATGAATACAGTGATTTTCATATTCATGTCCATCTGTACGAAACAGGTACAACAGTGGTCTTTTTTTCCACCAGAAACAGCTTTCTCATGACTTCAAAATCACCAGGTATATTTTCCCTGTGTCATCATGGCTACGTTTAGAAAGGCAGCCCAAATCCTCAACCCCCCCCCCCCCCCCTAATTGGTCTTTTAAGATGTGATGTGATTGGTCAAAAGACCAATTAGTGGAAAAAACATCAGAATTGGTTTGTCTGTGTGAAAGCAGTCCATGTCTGTTATATCTGTCATGGGATGTCAATTAGAAAACAGATTTAACATCCATTAGGCAGGAAATATGCCATGACAAAAAGTGTTATGGCACATCGTAGTGCTGTTGTCACTACCGCTGTATAGCTGATGACAGTGTCTTGTTAATGGGTTCATCTGCCGTTCGAACAATAACAAAGCTGTCACTCGCAACTGAATGGGTAGAACGCTGAGAGATGGGTCTGGATTCATGTAACCACTCTAATTCAGAGGCAGAGCTATGGATGCATGGACTGACCATCCATGATATCAAAATTGTAGTTGTAACCATCTTCTAAGGCTATACAGTGTTAGTTTACAATTACATTGTTTACAAACAATGGAGTAAAACAAGCATATATTTTGGGTTCTGATGGGGTATGTCAGTTGAACTAAGCTCATGAAGCATTTACCAGGTACTTTCTTCAAGAATCAATGGGCAATTTCTGATTGCCGCTTTAAGTGTATTCCAATGGTATTGTGTATGAGGTCGACAGGAGTGGTTGCAGAGGTTCAAAAGGTTGTTCAGTTCAGAGCCTCCGGTGGTTTTGCAGCAACAGTTTTGGTGACCATGTGACCTGACCAGGAAACACTCAGGAACCAGGACCAGGAAACACACTGGAGGACAGGAGTTGGTCTGTTGGGGGTACTGGAGGACTGGAGTTGGTCTGTTGGGGATACTGGAGTTGGTCTGTTGGGGATACTGGAGGACAGGAGTTGGTCTGTTGGGGATACTGGAGGACTGGACTGGAATTGGTCTGTTGGGGATACTGGAGGACAGGAGTTGGTCTGTTGGGGGTACTGGAGGACTGGTGTTGGTCTGTTGGGGGTACTGGAGGACTGGAGTTGGTCTGTTGGGGGTACTGGAGGACTGAAGTTGGTCTGTTGGGGGTACTGGAGGACTGGAGATGGTCTGTTGGGGGTACACACACACACACACACACACCAACAAAACCCACTTCAATGTGTTTAAACAAATTATTCTCATTCTATCACTCGCCTCGCTCCTGACAGATGGAGCAAAGCTTTATCCCCACTCTAAATGGATTCCATTTTCTCATTACTTAACAGCAATGCTTTTCCTGCACGCATGCTAAAAGCTTGATCTTTAGCAAATAATGAGCTTTCTAACCTTTGCCTGTCGACTCTGTCAGGTCCCAGTACATTAAACGATCTGAGTGTGAGCCACATGGTGAGGCTGACAAGACGAGAGCTCACGCTCGTCCTGTCACACTGTTTACAAATCCTCATCGGCATGTCAGGCCTCTATGGCAGGCCATGCCAAGCCGGATACAAGCGACAGAGAGAAGGAAAAAGACAGAGAAAACAGGGAGAGGAGAGAGAAAACAGAGAGAGGAGTAAATTGGCCTCACATAATTTTGCCCACTTATGTTGACACTGTACTTTGAAGTCTAATGTGTGTGTTGTCAACATACAGTATATCACTGGGTATAAATGCCTTTTATGTACATTTTCCCGCAATACCTCATATGTACATGTACAGCCTTTACTGTTCTCATTACAGTCATGGTTTATTGATTTGTAATCCATTGGCAAGTCATAGACAGCCAGAGATATCTCTCCTTCCTTTCAGAGTTTTGCAAGTTTCTTACAGTTTTTTTCGATTGCTAAACGACAGTGGACACAACTGGAGTCACATGTGCAAAACTCTAACTACAGTCTGCACAGCAGCAGTTCATGTGGACCAAACTCTAGTTCGTTTTTCATTGCTTGAACACAGTTTTCAAAACTCTACACACTTATCCCATGACTTTAACCACAACCTGCACAACACTGTGGATTTACAGCACTTTGTTCAAATGCTAACACACTGCTGTCAAAACTGTGAACCACACATTCAAAACGGAATAGTTTTCAGCCTTGTGCCTTTCAAACACTGCTGATTGCAATTTCAGCTGAAAGGCTAAGCAGGTGTCTTGTTTTAGACTTGTTAGTGAACACACACACATATTACAGTATATATAGGTAGAGCTCAGAAAGACTCATTTTGGAAATGGAACAAGGAAGATGGGTTCGTGGAGGGAGAAGGGTGGCAGGGAGAGGGCGGATGCGTGGAGGAAGACAAAGAAGACAAAGAGCTGTTATTTCAGATGAAATAAGGGCTACACTTATAGACCATGTCGTGAACCATGGTCTCTCATTGAGAGAGGCAGGGTTGAGGGTGCAACCCAATCTGCAAAGATCCACAGTGGCTTCTGTAATGCGAATTTTCCATCATGCAAACAGGTGAGAGTTATATCCTTACAGTAAATGAAAACATTACAGGAATCTATTTTGTATTGCAATTATAGAATATTTACACAGATATATATTACAGTAAGTTTGACTGTAAAATACAGGGGGAAGAGGAAAAATATTTTCAGATGCGCAGGAAAATGCTATTGTTGACATGGTTGTTGTCAACAATGCAATAAAACTGCGGGAGATTCAAGATAGAGTGCTGGCTGATAATGATATATTTGAAAATGTTAATTCTGTCAGCACAACAACTATTGCTCGAGTCCTAAAGAAACACCAAGTTACAATGAAACAGTTATACACTGTACCGTTCGAGAGAAACAGTGAACGGGTAAAAGAGCAAAGATGCCAATATGTCCAGGTAAGACGTCTGAGGTTACGTACACAGCTATACAAAATATTTACAGTAAAAAAAAACACTAGCATTTCTACAGTAAAACTGTGCACTTCCTGTTTTTCAGAGAGTAATGGAGGTGGAAGCACTGGAAAGACCACATTCATTTGTATTTATCGATGGAGCTGGATTTACAGTTTTTTTCGATGGCTAAACGACAGTGGGCACAACTGGAGTCACATGTGCAAAACTCTAACTACAGTCTGCACTACCAACAGTCACCTGAGCTAAACAGTTCACATCACCTGCAAAACTCATTCCAAGCAACACAACTCTTAACACATGGCTCAAAACACGCTCAGTGCAGCCAAACACTATGCACAACCCTCACTGAGATAACACACACTGCCACTCAGAACACACTGAGAGTAAAAACACTAGCATCAAACACCAATACAGAAAATACAAACTATTCATCATTACAGTTTGAACAATTTCAGTGACTTCATACAAAGTAATATTTTCTTCAAAGAAAAGAGTGACATTATTTCACATGATTTATTACAATTTTTAGAACATAACAATTCTTTAAGGTAAATTAAAATTAGCAGTTTGCTTCAATAGTCTATAGTAATTTACGGAATTACAGTAATGAGAAAAAAAAGGTAGAAACTAAAAGTACATACTGTAATTCGAACAAATAATTGAGGGGCTAATCCTGCCTCTCTCTAGCATCAGGCCACAGGTTTTCTTCAACATCACATCTAATGTTTTCTCTTGCCATGCACCTGGGGAAGAACCTTCTGTAGTGCCTTATCCATCCCTGGCAGTCCTCTGGACTCGTGTCCTCACATCCGGCACGCATGGCTTCCAAAAGAGACATTTGGTCATGTGGGTGGTGACCAAACACTTTCCACCTCCAGGCAGAGAAAAACTCCTCTATTGGATTGAGGAAGGGTGAATATGCAGGCAGGTACAAAACCATACATCTGTGATGTGCTGCAAACCAATCTGTGACAGCTGCAGAGTGGTGAAAAGCAACGTTATCGCAAACTATGACAAAAACTTGGGAGTTTCTTACTGGCTCCCCCTGTTCTGCTGGCACTAGCTGAGCATAGAGCTGTTCTAGGAAAGCTATAAGCCTTTCTGTGTTGTATGGGCCAATGAGTGGTGTGTTGAGAAGCAAACCATCATTGGCCATTGCAGCACACATGGTGATATTTCCCCCCCTTTGGCCTGGAACCTCCACAGTGGCCCTTTGACCTATAACATTCCTTCCTCTGTGCCGTGTTTTGGCAAGGTTAAATCCAGCTTCATCGATAAATACAAATGAATGTGGTCTTTCCAGTGCTTCCACATCCATTACTCTCTGAAAAATAGTAAGTGCACAGTTTTACTGTAGAAATGATAGTGTTTTTTTTTTACTGTAAATATTTTGTATAGCTGTGTACGTAACCTCAGACGTCTTACCTGGACATATTGGTATCTTTGCTCTTTTACCCGTTCACTGTTTCTCTCGACCGGTACAGTGTATAACTGTTTCATTGTAACTTGGTGTTTCTTTAGGACTCGAGCAATAGTTGTTGTGCTGACAGAATTAACATTTTCAAATATATCATTATCAGCCAGCACTCTATCTTGAATCTCCCGCAGTTTTATTGCATTGTTGACAACAACCATGTCAACAATAGCATTTTCCTGCGGATCTGAAAATATTTTTCCTCTTCCCCCTGTTGGGGGCAGCCTTTGGGTCCTGTTGTAAAAATATATTTTACAGTCAAACTTACTGTAATATATATCTGTGTAAATATTCTATAATTGCAATACAAAATAGTTTCCTGTAATGTTTTCATTTACTGTAAGGATGTAACTCTCACCTGTTTGCATGATGGAAAATTTGCATTACAGATGCCACTGTGGATCTTTGCAGATTGGGTTGCACCCTCAACCCTGCCTCTCTCAATGAGAGACCATGGTTCACGACATGGTCTATAAGTGTAGCCCTTATTTCATCTGAAATAACAGCTCTTTGTCTTCTTTGTCTTCCTCCACGCATCCACCCTCTCCCTGCCACCCTTCTCCCTCCACGAACCCATCTTCCTTGTTCCATTTCCAAAATGAGTCTTTCTGAGCTCTACCTATATATACTGTAATATGTGTGTGTGTTCACTAACAAGTCTAAAACAAGACACCTGCTTAGCCTTTCAGCTGAAATTGCAATCAGCAGTGTTTGAAAGGCACAAGGCTGAAATCTATTCCGTTTTGAATGTGTGGTTCACAGTTTTGACAGCAGTGTGTTAGCATTTGAACAAAGTGCTGGAAATCCACAGTGTTGTGCAGGTTGTCGTTAAAGTCATGGGATAAGTGTGTAGAGTTTTGAAAACTGTGTTCAAGCAATGAAAAACGAACTAGAGTTTGGTCCACATGAACTGCTGCTGTGCAGACTGTAGTTAGAGTTTTGCACATGTGACTCCAGTTGTGTCCACTGTCGTTTAGCAATCGAAAAAAACTGTAACCTTGCCAAAACACGGCGCAGAGGAAGGAATGTTATAGGTCAAAGGGCCATTGTGGAGGTTCCAGGCCAAAGGGGGGGAAATATCACCATGTGTGCTGCAATGGCCAATGATGGTTTGCTTCTCAACACACCACTCATTGGCCCATACAACACAGAAAGGCTTATAGCTTTCCTAGAACAGCTCTATGCTCAGCTAGTGCCAGCAGAACAGGGGGAGCCAGTAAGAAACCCCCAAGTTTTTGTCATAGTTTGCGATAACGTTTATTTTCACCACTCTGCAGCTGTCACAGATTGGTTTGCAGCACATCACAGATTTATGGTTTTGTACCTGCCTGCATATTCACCCTTCCTCAACCCAATAGAGGAGTTTTTCTCTGCCTGGAGGTGGAAAGTGTTTGGTCACCACCCACATGACCAAATGTCTCTTTTGGAAGCCATACGTGCCGGATGTGAGGACACGAGTCCAGAGGACTGCCAGGGATGGATAAGGCACTACAGAAGGTTCTTCCCCAGGTGCATGGCAAGAGAAAACATTAGATGTGATGTTGAAGAAAACCTGTGGCCTGATGCTAGAGAGAGGCAGGATTAGCCCCTCAATTATTTGTTCGAATTACAGTATGTACTTTTAGTTTCTACCTTTTTTTTCTCATTACTGTAATTCCGTAAATTACTACAGACTATTGAAGCAAACTGCTCATTTTCATTTTACCTTAAAGAATTGTTATGTTCTAAAAAATTGTATAAATCATGTGAAAGAATGTCACTCTTTTCTTTGAAGAAAATATTACTTTGTATGAAGTCACTGAAATTGTTCAAACTGTAAAGATGAAAAGTTTGTATTTTCTGTATTGGTGTTTGATGCTAGTGTTTTTACTCTCAGTGTGTTCTGAGTGACAGTGTGTGTTATCTCAGTGAGGGTTGTGCATAGTGTTTGGCTGCACTGAGCGTGTTTTGAGCCATGTGTTAAGAGTTGTGTTGCTTGGAATGAGTTTTGCAGGTGATGTGAACTGTTTAGCTCAGGTGACTGTTGGTAGTGCAGACTGTAGTTAGAGTTTTGCACATGTGACTCCAGTTGTGCCCACTGTCGTTTAGCAATCGAAAAAAACTGTAATGTAAATGAGATGGTACTGTATGTAATTTGCTTCAATATATAAAAAATAATGCATAAACAGACCGCAGTCACTGCAGAGCAGAATGAGTCCACCTGCATCCTCGCTTACTAATAAATCATATACAGTATACTATAAGTCTATATGAGGTAGAATCCAACTACGTTGAGAGAGAGAAGCTTCAGAGAGGAGAACACCCTCCTGGTGCTTCGCGCTCCCTTTCATCCATACAAAATGAAATATAGAACTGGAGAATGTTTTCAGCAGAGAGAGAGAGCAGGAGAGGGAATGAGAGAGAGCAGGAGAGGGAAAGAGAGAGAGCAGGAGAGGGAAAGAGAGAGAGTGGGTGGGGCAGAGCGAGAGAAAGAGAGGGGGGAAAGAGGGGAGAAGATGAGGGTAGAGTCCCTCCCGTTCATTTATTTAAAAAGCTTTCTCTTATGCTCTTTTCCTGCTCTCCCTCTCTTCCTGTGATAGTGCATTTAACATGGCTTCAGGAGAACAAAAGGCCCCAGTTGCTGAGCCCAGACTTTGATCTCCGGCTGCCGCTGGACACCGTGGCGTTCCGCTTGAACTGTGTGTTGCGTCCGTTCATCTCCAAGGAAACCTGCACAGGAGAAATCACTGTTTATAAGACAGCTGTCGGCTACATAGGGTTCAACTTTCAAATTGGAACCTCTGTACTGCCAACTCTGTGAATTAACCTGCCTTTGCTTCTTATTCTCCATGTCCTCAGGTTGCTTCTCTTACCGGATTGAAAACGTTGTCTGAAATGCCCCTCCCCCCTGCCCTTTGCCGCCACCGTCTGGTGCCGCCGAGGTCCAATGGTCAAACTACGCTCCATGTCCAATCAGAACCATCACCAATGGCTGATTGGTTGAGGGTAGTGGTGCTCGCATGAGGCCTTTTGATGAACATTTCAGCAGGAAAAATCAACGTGGATTCCGGGGCCAGGAAAAGGACAAGGACATGCTGGGAGACATCAGAACATTCCAAGCTTTTCTAAGAATACCAACCACAGACATGACTGGGTCATACTTTTCACTTTGAAAGTGGAGCATCTGTGTCCAACAAAGTTTGTGTCTGTGAGTGTTTGGTTAGTTTCCACCATTTAAAAAAAATGTCCATTACAAGTTGTGATCAACCGTTCCCCCTCCCCCCGAAAAATGGTGCAAACTTAGAGATAAGGTAATAGCTTCGGTAATAATTTGAGTTGCTCTTACAGTATGATGTAATTACTATAGTAACAGCATTGTTATTATATAGTACTTTAGGCATAGAGTCCTAGAGTATTGGCCTTCCTATTGTGAGTCTTTAGCAAAGGATGTGTGATTGTACACCAAAGGAACTGATTGAAATATACTTAACAAGTCTTAGCTTCACCTGGATTCACCTGGTCAGTCTATGTCATGGAAAGAGCAGGTGTCCTTAATGTTTTGTACACTCAGTGTATTTACATTTTAGCCATTTAGCAGACAATCTTATCCAAAACAACTTCGAGTTAGTGCATTCAATGTAGCTACGAGAAACAATAACATATTTACAGTTGTAAGCACATTTTCCTAAATAAAATAAAATGTTATTTGTCATATGCTTTGTAAGCAACAGGTGTAGACTAACAGTGGATGCTTACTTATGTGGCCCTTCCCAACAATGCAGAGAGAAAGAAAATAGAGAAATAATAGCAAAGTAAAACACGTAATAATAAAAGTTAGAATGAATACACAATGGCTATAAACACAGGTACCAGTACCTAGTCGATGTGCAGCGATACAAGGTAACTGAGGTAGATATGCACATATATCTAGGAATTAAGTGCTAGATAACAAACAGTAGTAGCAGCAGCATATGTGATGAGCCAAAAAAGTTAGTGCAAAATGGGTCATGCCGATAGGCTAACTCTTCAACTAACTATATAGCAGTCTTTTTGTTTTGCTGTAGAAGCTGTTCAGGGTCTCGTTGGTTCCAGACTTGGTGCATCGGTACTGCTTGCCATGCGGTAGAAGAGAGAAATCAGCTATCAGCAATTTTTTGGGGCAAAATTCCAGTAACTTTCCCAGACTTCCCAGGTTTTCTAGAAATCCCGGTTGTAGGATTCCCGTAATAAGAAGGGAATAAGCAGGAAATGCAGAATCCTTCAACCGGGATTTCTGGAAAACATGGTAATTTTGGGAAAGATGCCAGAGTTTTGCATCCCTAGTTGAAATGCCTTCTCTGTAAGGCATCGAACACTCTTTTTATTCCATCAGTGTAGAGCTCGCTCTGTGTTCATTTGTGGATTTGTGCTTTGTAGTGTCCTGCTGACAAATATCATCTAGACACTCTGTCATCTGTTTTCTTTCACTTCAACAATAGCCATCCACTGCACCCTGGCTTAAGTGAATTTCTGCCTTTTTCAGCGCAGACTTGATTTCCTTCTGGGGGAAAAAACCCTATATGGAAAATCTTTACAAATCAATCAAATTGAATAAATTGGTTGTTATTTATGCTGTATAGTGTATCAGGCAGCTTAGACTCTCCATGCCTGAGAGAGAGTCTGAAGATGGTAGGGTAGTTGCTCTGACTGCCTGCCTTTGTAGCTCTGATGCTAAATTGACTTCATATGCCTCTGAAATCACTGAGAGAATGATTGATGAGCTTGGCCATTGTACAAAAAGAAACATAAATAATTTTTTCTTATTTTTTTTTTTTAGAAGTTACAGCGATCCTGTGTTTGTGGCCCTGGGGACCGCTGCTTACGTGTTTCTGATCTAACATCAGGGAAGAGAGGGAGGACAGATGACTTCGGACTGTTGGGGTGAAGGAAATGAAGGAAACTCTCAGGTGCACATTGAGCAGACCGACCGCAGCCATAGAAACAGCAAAAAAATCAATAGATTTATTTGTCCCCAAAGCGGCTGGCCAAGTCTACCCTTCAACATGTTTGAAAGGGACCAATGAGAGGCAGAATACTTCTTCACTCCACAGCAGATGGTGATACAATTGTAATCTTGCCTTTATGCACATAGTGCCCCTGAGGAGGAAGTAAGGAAGAAGAAGCTTGGGGACCCTTCCATAAAGGCATCATTGGTTGCCTCTAGTGCTAGTGAGAAGAGCAAGATGACAGGGGCGCTAGAGTGTCTACCATTATTACCATAAATGCATCATTGGTTGCCTCTAGTGCTAGTGAGAAGAGCAAGATGACAGGGGCGCTAGAGTGTCTACCATTATTACCATAAATGCATCATTGGTTGCCTTTAGTGCTAGTGAGAAGAGCAAGATGACAGGGGCGCTAGAGTGTCTACCATTATTACCATAAATGCATCATTGGTTGCCTCTAGTGCTAGTGAGAAGAGCAAGATGACAGGGGCGCTAGAGTGTCTACCATTATTACCATAAATGCATCATTGGTTGCCTGTAGTGCTAGTGAGAAGAGCAAGATGACAGGGGCGCTAGAGTGTCTACCATTATTACCATAAATGCATCATTGGTTGCCTCTAGTGCTAGTGAGAAGAGCAAGATGACAGGGGCACTAGAGTGTCTATCATTATTACCATAAGTTCATCATGGGAAGCTCTTAACGAGGAAGGCAAGCAAGAGAGAGAACCAACCCAACGTTATTACCATCAATGCGTCATTGGTAACTAGCAAGCGAGGAGGGCGAGATTGAGAAACATCGCTCAGGACAGAGGCGCTAGTCTCCTTTCCTCAAATGAACTCTGCGTCAAGTGGAATCCCACCAGGTGGAGGAACAGGAGTCCTGTAGTGCGGTGACACAAGATAAAACAGAGAAATGAACAAGCGGGGACAGAAGGCTTTTTAATCAGAGCAGGAAAGGAGACGAGAGGAGAGGAAAGAGGAGAGGAAAGAGGAGAGGAAGGGAGAGTCATTCATAGAGTCATTCACTTCTCCGTATTAACAGTCGCCGCACAGTGCCGACAGCCCTGCTGCACCCCGGCCCCCACCTCCCCCTGTGAGAGCATGACAACACGTCTACTAAAAGGCCTAGTAAAGTGAGCTGGTGCATAACAATACACACAGTGGGCCCCTGGAGAGGAGGCTGCACTGCTAATTTTTATGTGTTTGCGTCAACAGAAGAAAAAGTCAGACTAGATGTAAAAGGACATTGTTAGAGGTCTTAACATAGAGCTGTACTCAGCATTCACAGTGTTAACATCAAGGGGCTGAGTTTCAAGTAAACTTTACATTCATTGCTCTTATACTCTCTTACCAAGTAATGGTATTTACAATGTGTTACCCTTTTATTTAACAATGATGGTTCGTATCTCATAGAGACTTCTTCCATCCATCTACAGAGGATCTGGATGTATCAGACAGTTGTGACTCTTTCCTCTTTCTCAAGGTCACCCACTAGACTGTCAACACAACACAGCGAGTTGCAGAGTTGTCAGAACCATTGAGATGTGACTGAGACTGCCTCCAGTGTGAACACATACCAGGACTACCAGGACTTCTCTATCCACCTACTCTTTGGTCGGGTCCGGGGCATATTGCCACTGATGTGTACTGTAGCTCCTATCACCAAATAGAGGTGTCTATTTATAAGCAAGAAGTTGTGGACCATAGAATGTAATGTATTCCAATGCAGCAGGGGTTCATCCATTGTTTGTTAGTTTTTATCTGCCAGTATGAACTCTAGATATGCTTTACATTTGTGTCTTCCTTCTCATTGTCATTGCTAGCAGCTGAAGGCACATAGCGAAAGAACTGACGTTGAATGCAATGAGAGACAACACCATGAAGAATGTGTAACCTGTTGGTGTGAGTGGGAACGTAAGATACTTTGGAAAAAGTACTATTTCAAGCAAAGTGCTCCTGACATGCTGGTTGTTTGCAGACATGTAAAATATTCTAAACAATAATAACACTTAAATCCTCTCTGTTTAAAAATAGTATTTGAGTAGTGTAAGCCGGTGTGTGATATTGCAATTCCCTTCACCTTATATTCACCATGTATTTATTAGATATTTACATAATATCCTAACCCTATACGCATTAGTCCATAATATATTTACAATATACACTGAGTGTACAAGACATTAGGAACAACTTCCTAATATTGAGTGGACCCCCTTTTGCCCCCCAAATAGCCTCAATTCATCAGCGTATGGACTCTACAAGGCAGGGATGCTGGCCAATGTTGACTCCAATGCTTCCCGCAGTTGTGTCAAGCAGTTGTGTCAAGTTAGCTGGGAGTCCTTTGGGTGGGGGACCATTCTTGACACACAGGAAACTATTGAGTATGAAAAACTCTTGATACATTCAGACCAGTGCACCTGGCACCTACTACCATACCCAGTTCAAAGGCACTTAAATATTTTGTCTTGCCCATTCACCGCCTGAATGGCGAACATACACAAACCATGTCTCATTTGTCTCAAGGCTTAAAAATCCTTCTTTAACCTGTCTCCTCCCCTTCATCTTTGGACTATATTAAGGACTCGTGCGCATTTCTGATTGAAGTGGATTTAACAAGTGACATCAATAAGGGATCATAGCTTTCACCTGGATTCACCTGGTCAGTCTGTGTTATGGAAAGAGCAGCTGTTCTTAATATTTTGTACACCTCAGTGTATACCAATTTATATAGTCACCATATATTCACCATATATTCACCATTCCTAACTCAGTATTACCTCCTCCCTTTCCAAAATCTGTCGCTGGCATCTGCCTAACAGGCTGCATCCGCAGATCCTCTTTTACAACCTTGTGATTACTGTTACAATACACAAACCATCTATTCTGGCCCACGTACTGTGCTCTCATCCACAGATAATGGGATAATTGATACGTCTGCTGTGGAAAATGAATGCATAAAGACTGACAGCTTCTATTTAGCAGTTCGTCACACACATGGGCCATGATTAGGCTTTTCATTAGCACACAGTATCCTATTCCCCCTATATCGGCAACAGTATAGGCAACAAGAGAATACATCCGCTAACTGCAATGTTTGGGCTGTTGGTCAGATGTCTCTTTCCATTGGTACACAACCTCAATCAACCAATCAGCACGTAACGATGAGAAGGAAGATTTCCCTCCTCCGCAGAAAGATCCTACACCGTCTCCAATGAAATGGTTGCGCTCCCATGTATGAAGGGTTTTTTCTCAAGGAAATACACAAAATGATCAAAAGTATGCGGACACCTGCTCATCGAGGTCAGGCGTTCCAATTAATCCCAAATGTGTTTGATGGGGTTGAGGTCAGGTCTCTGTGCAGGCCAGTCAAGTTCTTCCACATCAATCTCTTCAAATAATTTCTGTATGGACCACGCTTTATGCACGGGGGCATTGTCTTGCTGAAACAGGAAAGGACCTTCCCCAAACTGTTGCCACAAAGTTGGAAGCACAGAATCATCTAGAATGTAATTGTATGCTATAGCGTTAAGATTGCCCTTCCCTGGAACTAAGGGGCCTAGCTCAAACTGTGAATAACAGCCCCAGACCATCATTCCTCCTCCACCAAACTTTATAGTTGGCATTATGCATTGGGGCAGTTAGTGTTCTCCTGGCAGACCCAGATTCGTCACTCCAGAGAACGGGTTTCCACTGCTTCAGAGTCCAATGGTGACCAGTTATACACCACTCCAGCCAAAGCTTGGCATTGCGCATGGTGATCTTAGGCTTGTGTGCGGCTGCTCGGCCATGGAAACACATTTCCATAGCCGACAAACAGTTATTGTACTGACTTGGCTTCCAGAGGCAGTTCCGAACTTGGTAGTGAGTGTTGCAAGAAATGTATGCTTCAGCACTACCACTTCACGGCTTAGACGTTGTTGCTCCTGGATGTTTCCACTTTACAATAACAGCACTAGCAGGGCAGATATTTGACGAGCTGACTTGTTGGAAAGGTGGCATCCAATGACGGTGCCACATTGAAAGTCACTGAGCTCTTCAGTACGTGCCATTCTACTGACAATGTTTGTTTATGGAGATTGCATGGCTATGTGCTTGATGTATACACATGTCAACGGGTGTGACTGAAATAGCTGAATCCACTAATTTGAAGGGGTGTCCACATACTGTTGTATATATAGTGTATATGAAATGGGAATCAAAGCATCAGGGCATAATCATTGAACATGGAATGTGACTCCAAAGTATTTTTTTTTTATCAGACCCGTCACAGAGACCCAGATGTTTGTTACCAATCTCCGAATGCAGACTTTCTGTTTCACCATTGATTCCCGCGGCCGGTCCGTGTTAGGTCTGGAACTAATAAAGAACATCATGTGATCGAATGCCCAGTCACAAAAAAATGATGTTCAAGAGAAGGCATCATCTTCAAAGTTAGCTTTGAAATGTACACTATTATTCAATTTAGGAACAGTGTTTGTTGATACCCAATGTAATGCACCACTGATTGTCCTGAGCTATGAAATCCATTACAATAAAACATGAAGGAATTACTGCTTGACTTTCATCTTTATATTCCTGGAGCAAAATAAAAGAGAACAATTATTTTATTTTGGTGTAATTGATAATAAAATTCGATCAGCCAGTTGTTATCGCATTAAGTTTAGAGACATTGGGTACTACAGATGTAGGATCTTAATTTGATCACCCTGTTGCAGAATAATTTTGCTGTGGTATTATTTTCCTGCTAGATATTCTCCACACAGTTCTGGCAGAAAATGAATACATTTGTTGGACAATCTATATTTCATAATCATGGAGAATACCTTGAGATAAACTTGTAAACTTAGCCCTCATTTCCTCTGCATTGGGCAGCATATAGCACAAGCAACATTGTTTATTTTTTATAACACGTTAAGATGTGCCTTACCACACATCACATGATCATTACCTCATAGACTGCAGTAGTCTAGTAACATCACATATTTTCTGAGTGTCAGATACCTCCCGAATAGTCAGCATAAGTCCTGACATTCACTCTCAGCCAGACATGATTTGTAAGTTAACAAGACGTTTTGCAGGTTAATAATTCAGAGCTCTCCCAGCTGCCAAGGACTGTAGTCTGAAGTGGACGTGTTTAACTATAATTGTGGGGACCAGAAGTCCCCACAAGAATAGTAAATTAACAAAAATCTGACAAACTGTTAGTTCCCACAAGGTCAAATGCTATTTCTAGGGGGTTCAGGGTTAAGGTTAGAATTAGTTTTAGGGTTAGAATTAGGTTTAGGGTTTAGAGCTAAGGTTCGTTTTAGGGTTAGGGTAAGGAGCTAGGGTTAGGTTTCAGGTTAAGGTGAAGTTTTTCGTTAAGGTAAGGGTTAAGGTTAGGGTTAAGGTAAGGGTTTAATTTTTTTAATTGAACCTTTTTTAACTAGGCAAGTCAGTTAAGAACAAATTCTTATATACAATGACGGCCTACACCAGCCAAACCCGGACAACGCTGGGCCAATTGTTCGTCACGCTATGGGACTCCCAATCACAGTCAGTTGTGATACAGCCTGGTTAGGTAATGGGACTGAATTGTGTCCCCCCACAAGGTCAGTTATACAGTGGGGAGAACAAGTATTTGATACACTGCCGATTTGGCAGGTTTTCCTACTTACAAAGCATGTAGAGGTCTGTAATTTTTACAAAAATCCAGAAAATCACATTGTATGATTTTTAATTTTCATTTTATTGCATGACATAAGTATTTGATACATCAGAAAAACAGAACTTAATATTTGGTACAGAAACCTTTGCTTACAATTACAGAGATCATACATTTCCTGTAGTTCTTGACCAGGTTTGCACACACTGCAGCAGGGATTTTGACACACTCCTCCATACAGATATTCTCCAGATCCTTCAGGTTTCGGGGCTGTCGCTGGGCAATATGGACTTTCAGCTCCCTCCAAAGATTTTCTATTGGGTTCAGGTCTGGAGACTGGCTAGGCCACTCCAGGACCTTGAGATGCTTCTTACGGAGCCATTCCTTAGTTGCCCTGGCTGTGTGTTTCAGGTCATTGTCATGCTGGAAGACCCAGCCACGACCCATCTTCAATGCTCTTACTGAGGGAAGGAGGTTGTTGGCCAAGATCTCGCGATACATGGCCCCATCCATCCTCCCCTCAATACGGTGCAGTCGTCCTGTCCCCTTTGCAGAAAAGCATCCCCAAAGAATGATGTTTCCACCTCCATGCTTCACGGTTGGGATGGTGTTCTTGGGGTTGTACTTATCCTTATTCTTCCTCCAAACAAGGCGAGTGGAGTTTAAACCAAAAAGCTCTATTTTCGTCTCATCAGACCACATGACTTTCTCCCATTCCTCCTCTAGATCATCCAGATGGTCATTGGCAAACTTCAGACAGGCCTGGACATGAGCTGGCTTGAGCAGGGGGACCTTGCGTGTGCTGCAGGATTTTAATCCATGACATTGTAGTGTGTTACTAATGGTTTTCTTTGAGACTGTGGTCCCAGCTCTCTTCAGGTCATTGACCAGGTCCTGCCGTATAGTTCTGGGCTGATCCCTCACCTTCCTCATGATCGTTGATGCCCCATGAGGTGAGATCTTGCATGGAGCCCCAGACCGAGGGTGATTGACCTTGAACTTCTTCAATTTTCTACTAATTGCGGCAACAGTTGTTGCCTTCTCACCAAGCTGCTTGCCTATTGTCCTGTAGCCCATCCCAGCCTTGTGCAGGTCTACAATTTTACCCCTGATGTCCTTACACAGCTCTCTGGTCTTGGCCATTGTGGAGAGGTTGGAGTCTGTCTGCCTTTTATACAGGTAATGAGTTCAAACAGGTGCAGTTATTACAGGTAATGAGTGGAGAACAGGAGGGATTCTTAAAGAAAAACTAACATGTCTGTGAGAGCTGGAATTATTACTTGTGGGTAGGTGATCAAATACTTATGTCATGCAATAGAATGCAAATTAATTACTTAAAAATCATACAATGTGATGTTCTGGAATTTTGTTTTAGATTCCGTCTCTCACAGTTGAAGTGTACCTATGATAAAAAATGACAGACCTCTACATGCTTTGTAAGTAGGAAAACAAGCAAAATCGGTAGTGTATCAAATACTTGTTTTCCCCTATGTATAAGACGTATTTTGCGTGTATGAACCAGTGCGTGTGTGTGCTTGTCTGTGTCTCTGCATGTGTGTTCAATTTCTAGGATCATGGGCGACATAGGAGAATATTGATGCCTCCCTACAACTAATTCACTTAAACACTGTAAACATACATACAAAAAAGTAAAAAACTATTCCCCCCCAAAGAGAATCATCCTGTGATGTCAAGGCAGCACTACTTGGGCCTATAGGCCCTGCTCAAAATTATTACACTATATAGGGATTAGGGTGCATTTGTGATCTTCTTCCCCAGAGAAGATGCCATGCACTCTGAGCCCTGGGGACACAATGCAGGGTGGGAAGAGGGGGGACAGAACAGGACATGGTTTAGATGTTCTCTGAGGTTTCTTAGAAACGCGATAGGGCTGGCAAACATGTGCCCAACAATCAAGTCCCCCCTCCTTACCCCACTTTCAAAGTAAAAAACTACTGGAGTGAACAAAGAGGATGAATTCCAGAGGAACATCATGTTTGCATGGGGAATGCTGAGTGGCACCAGCAGGCAGCCCTGGCTTGTGTCCCAAATGGTACCCTATTATATATGTAGTGCACTACTTTTGGTCAAATAAGTGCACTATATAGGGAATAGCGTGTCATTTGGGATGCAGTCCTGCTCTTTCGCAGGAGTTTGGAAAGAGTCAGTGACTATGTTCTCGAAAGATAAGGTTACTCATACATACAGGGCAAAATGGGTTGACGGCACGTAATCCATTAGAGCTTGTGCTGATAATAACAGTGTAGTACTACTGTACATAGGGCATTCAATCAAAGAACACCATGAATGGCCCCAGCTATGCCCTGGTTCACACTGTGGGTTAATGTTATAACATTACAGCACGCAATAAAGAATCGCTGTGTGATCATTTCTCGCCGTACTCTATAACACTAAACAAATTAATCACTTAAATAACTTTAACCACTAGATAATTACCACTACAGTAATAGCACCCCACGGTGGGGGAATGTCAAATGGTGCCGGAAATGGCAGAATGTGTGATATTGTGTGTTTATTTGTATGTGTGTGCTTGTGTGTGTGCTTGTGGGTGTGCGTGTGTGTGCTTGTGTGTGTGCGTGCGTGCGTGTGAGTGTGTGTAAGGCTGAATATGTGTCCGTGTGTGTGTGTGTGTGTGATGTTGTGTGTGTATGTCTGTGTCTGTGTCTGTGTCTGTGCGTGTGTGTGTGTTTAGCTGAGTGTGTGTGTGTGTATTTCTTTTAGCCCCATTTCAGAAACTAAGACTGACAATAGAGACTTTCATTAAAGTTTGGACGACACCACACCTCTCCGGTTGTTGATAATCTGCACTTCTCTAATACAATATATTACCCTGTAGAAGCTCTAAGTACTGAGTACTTATTATGAATTCATGAAAGGCCAATGCAACCATTTTTATATCGATACCAAATCATTTCTCGCCAACGATTAAGATTTCCATTAAAACAGCCAAAAATACATTTATAGCAAAAAACTATTTCTCAAGAAAGAATTTTGCTAGGACTGTCTGGGAGTGGTCTGAGTGGGGAGGGGAAAACTGAGAACTAGCTATTATTGGCAGAGAAGCTTGGAACTCTCTTTGTTATTGTTCCATTAACTAATTAACCTCATGGTGTTATCCCCATCGAAAGTCGAAACTCCTGTCCGTGCAAATCTGAAAATTAGAAGGTCCTGTGTAGATTGTATTTTCAACCAGCAACAATCAGGAAATTACACTGATCCGATTTTTTCACACTTTTACAGTGCTAGTCTCATTAGCTGTTGTACAATATGATATAAAACACAGCAAAAACATATGTTTGGCTGCACTGGGCCTTTAATGGCTAAGAGCCATTTAGTCTGCATACATTCATTATTGAACTTATTATTGAATTCAGGCACATTAGAGGATAAGATAAACAACAACTTAATATTACATGACAGTTTCATATCTGTATTTTTTTATGTGATGGTTTGATGGTTTCGTAACACTTTTACTTTTAAAGACATTCTATGTGCAACTAGTAACAAGTATCTCAATCATAAAGTTTTGTGGCCGGCCTTTGTTCAATCCCCTCGTAAATAGCCATTTGTATAAGAGCAGTAATTACATTGGTGATTGCACAGTGCTCAGTCTCACTAATGGTCCCGTCAGATGCTGATGCTCATTTTAATTGTTCAAAAGCAATTAAACACAGAGATTTACATCAAGAGGTTTACCATAAACTATAACACAGGGGTTTCGGCTTGTTTGCTTGCACGTCATTAAATTGATATTTAGTGTGACTCAGTTTTCTAAATTATCCATGTCCTTTTGTTATTGTCCAATCCATCTGAGGTTGAGTCACTTTTTGAACATGTCATATCCTATATCCTATATCCTTTCTTGGACTTTTTTGATGGCTGCTTACTGCTTGGACGCCTACCGTAGACAGTCATCATTTAAACATTTAGTTCTACATTACTCCAGGACCATAAATTGATATCCCGACAGGCTACACTTTCCTTCTTAAATGTCTTGATGGACTTACATCTGTGTCGTACACGACTGGCACGCCTTGCTATCTTTGGAAAAGTGAGCGAAGATGTCTGACAAAGAAGCAACATTTTGTTTTACCTCGACAGAATCATGGAAAGGCGAAAAAGCAACCTCATATGACCCCTCAATGTTTTTTAGACAATAACCACATATGAGAAGATAAGACCGATTTTCAAAAAACACATCATTAGTGCATTTGGATTCAATTTGCAGAGCTGTGCATCAAAGTGAGAGACGGATCCATGCTGATAGCGCTGCCTAAATCCCTCAGCTAGAGTGTCTGATGTTACTTCCAATATTAATCACACAATTACAAGCCTAGACACAGATGGCATGTTTCTGTACGGCCTCACAAATAGGACACATATGTTACTCATGGGGGATGCACAGACAGATATGCCACGTCAGAGACGCGGTCTGGAGAGAGCCCAGTTGTGCGTGTAAAGACATAAAAGCAAGAGCCAAATTTCTGGAATAAATCGAGCAGGACTGGATGGCGGCTGATTCAAGTTTTCTAATCAAAAAGAAGAGAAAATCATATTCTGGAGCCAGATGCCTGAACATGTCAACCCTCTGCCCTAAGTCGTGGTCAATGTAATTTGTGAGAATGTTTTCACTATTGTTCACCTCTTGTTCATCTCTTCATTCTAACTGCTCATCACCTTTTAACAGATCTGTGCTGTCCAATGCCAGCTGTTGAGAATGTCCACTAGATCCAGCGTAGACAGACTAGACAGCTGTAATATCACTCAGAAAAGAAAAACTGTTGAATAACTCAGGGCTAAAGCTGATATATTTATGAAGATGAACCTATTTATTTTTTTGTGTGTGTGTGTGTGTGTGGGGGGGGGGGGGGTGATGGTATGGGGGGGGGGGGGGGGGGGGTTATTGGTTTATTCATATTTGACTGCCTATTGTTCTGTTGAAGAATAATCTATTATACAGAGCTCCACCCCTGGGCCCCTGGTAAACAGCAGGTAACATCAGCAAAACACACTGAACCATCTGCTTCAATGTAAACACTGTGTAAATCTAGGGCTGGAGGAATGCCCCACTGATACAGCACACACACACACACACACACACACACACACACACACACACACACACACACACACACACACACACACACACCCCTCCATACCAGCATGTGCTCCAGAATGTCACCACAAGTGACATGTAACTAATATGTCAGCTTTTATGGCATGCAATATAACATCAATGGTTAAATGGTGCTATTTTTACATATTCCAATGTGATAATTTTGCATGATCACATATTATGTAAACTCATGTCATCTCTCACACCGTTGTCCCTGTGATAGAATAACTCAGGTTACAATGTTAATTCGGATGAAAAACTGTTAACCGTGGAAGACTGTTTTGGAAGAACGTGGAAGACAACATGAGCAGCGCCAACATATGGTTCAACTGCATTGAGAATGATGATGTGAAATTCAAATGACTTTTAACGGTTTGAGAGACCTGCAATGCTAGGTTCTTCCACACAGCAGTCATTCACTTGTGAAAGTATAGCAGTCAAAAATCTTGGAGACTTTTACAGTCATAAGGTAATGCACATGATTTTTCTCACCCAAAATGAATATGCCTGTAAAAGTATCAGAGTTACAATGGCTTTAAGATATACCAGATGGGAAGGCAGAAGAGCCCCACAACCTGTGGGTATCCAACTCATCTGTCTCTGACAAGTCAGTTCAGAGCAGCTCTAAAGCTGCTGTACATACACAAGCATGCACACACACACACACACACACACACACACACACACACACACACACACACACACACACACACACACACACACACACACACACACACACACACACACACACACACACACACACACACACACACACACACACACACACACACGGGCGCGTTACACTGGCATCCTCTGTATCTGAGAATGCATGGTCATGCATGGAATTCTGGAAGTGCTGCCTTTCCTAAGAGCACATCAATTATTAACAGATCCCAAAACTGTTTCAGCTTCAGGTATTTTCCATCATGTGAAATGTCCTTTTGAACCACAACAATCTATTATATCTATCGTATTCAGAGTAGCAAGTGGGAATAAAGACAACAGGGATACTGCTCAAGGTGCTAGGACTACATCAGAGACACATACACTCAAAAGGACTAGGATTTTTTTGTGTTCAAAACCATAGATGAATCAAAGGCTCTTGTATTACCATTCAATGATTTTTGATGGTAACAGAAAACAATCATCATGTAGTAGATTAATATGCTTTCAGATCCTATTCATTTCTTCCAGAAATCCTGCTTCCGTTGCAATTCAGCCCAAGCATAGAGAGGAGGATCAATCTGTTGCACTTCTTTTGAAGGCAGACAGTGAAGTAATGAATTGCAGCAGTAACATATGGTGTAACGCATTTCAGTTTCCACCGAGTGTTTGACAATGCACCACATGAAAGATCCATTTACAAAGTAAAAGCAGAAAGGGAAGTAGAAGGGGAGTAAGCCTCCTTGCAGAGTACAGAAGGCTGACAGTGAGTCATATCAGAAGTGGTACATTCATTCTGAAACTCCTCAGGTGAAGTAGACCTGTGTAATGGTTTTCACCATTCACTTTAAGGAATCACAATGAAAATAAGTAATTACCTTTTTACTGTTATCCCTGTCAAGTTTTTAAAATGCATTTACTACTGTGTGTATATTAAACAATTTGAACTGGTAAAGAAAATAAATCAATCAGTCATTCAAATATGAGGCAGAGATTAGGGAGAGCAACTAAGAGCAACATGTAATAAAAAAATACTGTATACCGGTAGTGAGCTGCAATGTTTGAGTAATGAACAGAACATAGAATGTAGCCAATGAGCTGTGTCTACATAAGATCACTTCTCTACACAAGTTCACTAAGTTCACTTCTCACAATGGAAATAAAATGATGCTGTATTGTTATGGAAAGTCCTTTAGTCTTTCTTTCAAAAGAGGGGAAAAAACACATTCCTTCAAAGTACTTACAGTACCAGTGACACACTTCCATGACTATCAACAAATCAGATCGTTTTTCAATTATCAAATGTTATTACATCACCGCAAACAGATCATGAACGCATTGTGTGCCCAGCGGTGTAAATAATTGAAT
Source organism: Oncorhynchus clarkii lewisi (assembly GCF_045791955.1). NCBI lineage: Eukaryota > Metazoa > Chordata > Actinopteri > Salmoniformes > Salmonidae > Oncorhynchus > Oncorhynchus clarkii. The sequence continues at coordinate 19,891,691 of NC_092178.1, forward strand.
GTTACAGTTGTTAGTTCTACATAATGTTAAAATCCACAGGAGAAGTGGCACGCAGAACCATATCAACAAACTTCAATAAAATACCTCTTAACATATTTGTAAAAGATCTCCCTACTTCAAACTAAAAATCTACTTGCTGACAATGGAGGGAATTTGTGCATGTGATCAACAACAAAAAATCACCACGTTTCAACATAATAACACATGTTATATCCTTCAGAACAAGTGCATCATGGAAATACTTGAAATGTTAAAAAAAATATTAATAATAAAAACTCAGGAAAGGCTGAATGAGAGAGATGCTGAAAGCCTCTTACCTCTGTAAACCAAGAACTAAAATCTTGCGCAAAAGGGACAGATGCGCAGAACCATTTATGTTACGTAGTCTGTCCACAAGAGATTAGAAAGCCTCCCACCCCTCTAGCCAGGGTCAGAGGTTATTTGATGATGGTATGATACATTATATTAGGAGGCATCACTGAGTGGCCACAATCACTCATTGGGAAGGTCTCTAGTCAGCTACAATCACCCACTAAGAGTATTTAAACACAAGCATGTGGAATATCTTATCCCTGCCGTTGGTCGTTAAGACTAAGGATAGATAATAATTAGTGTTTTCTCTCTGAAGTGGTACAGGCTCAGCTCGTTTCAGCATTGTCCTTCTATCCTGCTTCTGTCCTGTGGATTTAACAAGATGGCGATCTGATATGACTTCCTAGTGACATCACAGACCAGACGAACAGGCTCCCACACTGCTACTGTAAGAGCCTCCAGGTGGCTGGAGCAGGGGGAAACGAGAGTATGTGCCATAATGCTGTTCTGTGAATCGGGATCACTGATACAAATAAGGCCTTTAACCAGCACTCCTCCACACTAAACATCAGTCACCCGGTTTCTTCTCTCTCTCTCTCTCTCTCTCTCTCTCTCTCTCTCTCTCTCTCTCTCTCTCTCTCTCTCTCTCTCTCTCTCTCTCTCTCTCTCTACCTCCCTCCCTCCCTGACTGCCTGTCTGAGTTTTTGTTGTGATGCTGCTCTTTCATGCCTTAGTAAGGGATTAATAACAGCCTCTACTATTTAAACTGTGTACCAACTGTCACCCTATTCCATCTATAGTGCACTACTTTTGACTAGGGCCTGACTCAGTCCTAATCATAGATGTAAACACACTCCATAAAAAAGCTAAGTTAACTTAATGTATTGTATGCTCCTGGGACTCCCCTGAGGTAAGTATGTAAATTCAAGGACCATATATGTCATACTGTTGTCGTTTCTACATACAGTATGTTGCTATACAGCAGTGTTGGTAAACTTACTGCAAACACTTGTGTAAATATGAATCTAAGTCAATATGAATCACTTTTAAATGCAATGAAAATGGTTATAATCTGTGGATGGTCATGCTACTAAAACCCACACAGCTTTTTGGAGATGTCTTTTTTACCTTCCTCAATGTATTTAGAAGTGAGTCACTGTTTTTGATTAAATACCCACTCTCTACTCAGTCACATCCCACAGACTTCCCGCAAAATCCTTTAATGGATTTTAGTGGAGTTGTAACATAAGAAAAAAGTGCCTTGGAAGAGGGATATTCTTTAACTCTTGCCCCTTTTGCAAATATCTGGTAGATGCCATTTTCAAAATGAAAAATCATTAACTTAATCAAACTTTAAATTGAAAAAAAATTATAAAGTTTCCTAAAGTTTCCACAAGGTCATTATGACTGAGCTAACAACCTCACTGGTCTTTCAGCTGGTTGGCAGATAAACGATGTTCAAGGCATGAGAAGAACTAGCATGGTCAAGGATCTGTTTGTGCTTTTGCCTACTCCATTGTAATTGTCAAGCCATGTTTCACATGACAATTCCATAAGAAGTTGCCACGGTAGCAGAAACAGACTGGCACCCAAGGCTAGGGAACAACTGTTAATATGCAAAGCCTGTTTGGAACTATACCCACTCACAGATTACTTGGCATCAATGGCTTAAAAACAATTGATTGGTTTGATTGTTTGCCTGAGATTATGTTATTGTGCTTTTCTATTTGTATAACGACGCTTTTCTTTAAACTAAAAGCATCCCCCAGCTCAATCAAACTGATAAAGAGGGCCACAGAAAAATAGTTTGTGCATGAGAATAAAACCATGTGTAGCAGGTGTTGCAAGGACCAGTTTAAACAGACAGTTTGTATCCACCCTTCTATGTCTGTTTCATTCCTGTTAATTCCCCCTAATTATGGTACACATGTAAGACATTACATTTTTTTTTTCTTGGATTCAATCTTGAGAGTGCGCTGCGAGAGAAATTACGTATTTTCGGTCACTTAGGCCTGTACTACAGTAGGACAAAAAAATAACTGTGGAAAGTGTTAAAAAGAAAACTGTTGCCTAGATACCATAGGTAACATATTAAACCATCACATTCCTGATGTATTTCAGCTTGCATTTTCTTCTTGTTTAAGGGGGAAATGTGTCTCTTTCTGAAACAATAGTTCTCTTTGTGGTACGTAAATTCACCCTGAATTTGGCCTTTTGGCTTGATCTGTATTGCTATGCCCCATCAAGGGAAGTACTGTGGAAAATCCATCTGGCACTTTCCGAGGCCTTAATGACGTTGTGCCAAATGAAAATGAACGCTGGAAAAAAATAACACAGTAATAACTAGTTGACTAAACTACATAGTGTATGTACTTTACTTGTTTGAAGCTTTTTTCCTAATTGGGTAAAATAAAAAAATAACAAATTAAACATTAGTGAACCAAAATCTTCAGAATTTTGCGATGCCTGGAAAAAATGTGTCAATAGTCGCCTTGAAAGCCTTATTTCACACTTTACTCAGATTGTAAAAAAGGCGAGCTGTGCTGCCAACACCCCCCAACCTTCCCCGTTCCCATGCAGGCCGGGCCCACCCCGTCTCTCCACTGTATCGCAGCAGCGCAGACAGACAGGCTGAAATAGGTTAGGCATGGAAGTCATTTCCCCTCTAGGTGCTCCAGCCTCTCTGTCCAGACTCAACAAAGTCCTGAAATATCATTAACATCTGATTTCGAAAACGTCTGACAACCACCTCTTTGTTCCTCTACTGCACCAGACTGGGGGGAGAACAGTGCAGCATTACCATATCACCAATATAATTATGCCTATTAGACTGAGAAATATAGGACTTGTTTCGTTTATTTGAAGACTTTTTCCCCCTTCCCTCGGTCTTTCATTTTCTGAGAGAAATTGTGTGTGAATATGTCTATTGTATTCATTTAATTTTTGAAAGTGGCGTGGCATAATGATACATAAACATTACCTCACCTTAACTAGGAGCAGAGAGCCGTAGTACGTTTCTGGAGAAAACTAGACTAGTTAACTGAATGACCCATACAATCAGCTCTTTGTGTTGTTATTTTTCCTCCTCCGTCCAGGATATTCTTTTTTCCATCTTCCTAAGTCTGGTCCGAGAGCTATACGTGATGAAAGGGAAGAGGTGGAGGGGTGGGAGAGTCTGACTGAATGTCTCATAACCGGTTAATATGGCATGGTAAAGCCAAGATTACACCTAAGTGTCTCAATCGATTTGTCTCAGTTGTCCCTGCTACCATATAAAGGTGTTGTAGTCTGCAGTGTAGGCCCAATGGCGGACTTACCATTAGGCCGAAGGGGCCTTGTGAACTAGGCATAATTAAAAATAACAATACTAGTAATATTTTTGTATAATGATTTCTCCGCTTGAGGCCCCACTCTGCTCCGCTTTAATTTAGCTGTAAAAATATATTACCTTAAAATGTCCCATGAACACAACCATTTATGATGTTCTAAACTGATTGTCAAACAAATCACTTCAAAAGGTCTGTTACCTTCGCACGTTCATCTAAAATAGAATGTGGGGGGACTGGTCTCTGCTTGGGGCGGACTGGCCTCTGCCTGGGGGGACTGGTCTCTGCCTAGGGGGACTGGTCTCTGCCTTGGGGGACTGGTCTCTGCCTGGGGGGACTGGTCTCTGCCTGGGGCGGACTGGCCTCTGCCTGGGGCGGACTGGCCTCTGCCTGGGGGGACTGGTCTCTGCCTGGGGGGACTGGTCTCTGCCTGGGGCGGACTGGCCTCTGCCTGGGGGGACTGGTCTCTGCCTGGGGGGACTGGTCTCTGCTTGGGGCGGACTGGCCTCTGCCTGGGGGGACTGGTCTCTGCCTGGGGGGACTGGTCTCTGCTTGGGGCGGACTGGCCTCTGCCTGGGGGGACTGGTCTCTGCCTGGGGCGGACTGGCCTCTGCCTGGGGTGGACTGGTCTGCCTGGGGGGACTGGTCTCTGCCTGGGGCGGACTGGCCTCTGCCTGGGGCGGACTGGCCTCTGCCTGGGGTGGACTGGCCTCTGCCTGGGGCGGACTGGTCTCTGCCTGGGGGGACTGGTCTCTGCTTGGGGCGGACTGGCCTCTGCCTGGGGGGACTGGTCTCTGCCTGCAAATCACAAAGTCCAAAGTGTTTATATACTGTAGGTGGAATTTGAATCCTCCTGCAAACTAATAAAGCTATTACTGATTTAGGTTTTTTCGGGGTGTGTGCTAGGCCACATCTAATGATTTTTAAAATCTCCCTTAGCTAGCTAACTGCAATATTATTCACATCATTTAAAGGTAGATAGGAAAGACATTGACTGACACATCCATTTGTATTTGTGAGTCAAGTAGTCATATACACAATAGAGATACTGTCCTTTCTGAGGGACTTGTTTACAATTCATTATCAAGATTCTCTCCAATCTTCCAATCACACACAACCGAGCAGAAACATGTTATTTCCAGAACCATCAAACCATCCATTAACTAGAGTCATGTAAAAGCATGTGAGGAAACATAAAACACACACCATCCTGGTCAGTGCACTGCTGAGAGTTGAGATAGCAAATTCAGATAATGCTTTTCCCTCAGCCAATAGTTATTTACCATTCATAACTAACTCAAGCCAGAATATTTAATTGAGTGCAGACCACCCATAGGTAATAAAGTTTTATTGTTGTGATCTCGCACAGGTTTGTGCACAATGTCGATCGTAGGGATTTATTCTAGCATTTTATAACATCTTTGGTCCATAACAAATAGGTTTTCATCTCTCCTCTTTACATATTGTCAATAGCTTGTGTTTGGTTTAATGCTCCAATTCGTATTTCCGCCCAACAATGTCACACATAATGCGTCGACCATAATGAAACATTCAACCTATCCTAATTGAAAGCACTGCATGGTTCAGAGAGTGAGGGTGTGAGAGAGAGAGAGAGAGAGAGAGAGAGAGAGAGAGAGAGAGAGAGAGAGAGAGAGAGAGAGAGAGAGAGAGAGAGAGAGAGAGATAGATAGATAGATAGATAGATAGATAGATAGATAGATAGATAGATAGATAGATAGATAGATAGATAGAAAAAGAAAATGAGCGAGAAACAGAGAGGGGGAGCTCGGATGCCCCGTGACACGCTTTATTCCCCACCTCAGAGAGAAAGTGAGAGAGACAGAGAAAGCGAGACAGAGAGAGAGAGGAGAGAGAGAGAGAGTACAAAGTTCATATGTAAAGGGATGTCCAGATCTGTTGAACATGATGGTGTCATACCACAAAGACAGTGCATTTGAAATGTATTCAGACCCCTTGAATTTTTCACATTTTGTTACGTTACAGCCTTATTCAAAAATGTATTAAATAAATACCCCAAAATGACAAAGCAAAAACAGTTTTTTAGAAATCTTTGCGAATTTATAAATATCACATTAACAGAAGTATTCAGACCCTTTACTCAGTACTTTGTTGAAGCAACTTTGGCAGTGAAAGAGGCTGCGAATTTTTGCAGCTTTTTGTTAAAAATCGCGCAACATTTCAACGTCCTGCTACTCATGCCAGGAATATAGTATATGCATATGATTAGTATGTGTGGATAGGAAACACGCTGAAGTTTATAAAACTGGTTAAATCATGTCTGTGACTATAACAGAACGTGTGTAGCAGGAAAAATCCCAAGGAAAACTTTTCACAAAAAAAAGAATTATATATCCCTCCGCCAGTCTCTGGATTGTCTATGGCAAGGGAAATAGATAGGGCCCTGTTTACAATGCCTACAGATTCCACACAATGTCGCCAGTACTGTCAATTAATTTTTTAATTTGTAATTTTTAATTAATCCTTGGTAAAATGAGGAATAGGCACTTCCTGTCGTCGAGCACACCAGAGGAAGTTATGAAAGAGAGAATGTGGACCATGATTTCAAAACGTGCTGCTATTGAATACAGATTGCCCCGTTATCAATTTGATCGATTATTAACGTTTACTAATACCTAAAGTTGGATTACAAAAGTAGTTTGAAGTGTTTTGTCAAAGTTTATAGTCGTCGAGCACACCAGAGGAAGTTATGAAAGAGAGAATGTGGACCATGATTTCAAAACGTGCTGCTATTGAATACAGATTGCCCCGTGATCAATTTGATCGATTATTAACGTTTACTAATACCTAAAGTTGGATTACAAAAGTAGTTTGAAGTGTTTTGTCAAAGTTTATAGGTAACTTTTTTAATTAAAAAAAATTACGGTGCGTTTTGGAACGGTGCTTTTTCATGGATCAGACGGGCTTCATAAATGGACATTTTGGGTATACATGGATGGATTTAATCGAAAAAAAGACCCAATTGTGATGTTTATGGGACATATAGGAGTGCCAACAAAGAAGCTCGTCAAAGGTAATGAATGTTTTATATTTTATTTCTGCGTTTTGTGTAGCGCCGGCTACGCTAATTATTTTGTTTACGTCCCCTTTGAGTATTTCTGGGGTTGCATGCTATCAGATAATAGCTTCTCATGCTTTCGCCGAAAAAGCATTTAAAAAATCTGACATGTTGGCTAGATTCACAACGAGTGTAGCTTTAATTGAGTACCCTGCATGTGTGTTTTAATGAAAGTTTGAGTTGTATCGAGTACTATTAGTTGTCACTCTGAAATTTCCGCTGATGTCCGCTGATGTCGATCCCTGTACAGGGACAGCAGCCGTAAGATAGCCTTGAGTCTTCTTGGGTATGATGCTACAAGCTTGGCAAACCTATATTTGTGGATTTTCTCCCATTCTTCTCTGCAGATCCTCTCAAGCTCTTTCAGGTTGGATGGGGAGTGTCGCTGCACAGCTATTTTCAGGTCTCTGCAGAGATGATTGATCGGGTTCAAATTCAGAGACTTTCCCTGAAGCCACTCCTGCATTGTCTTGGCTGTGTGCTTAGGGTCATTGTCCTGTTGGAAGGTGAACCTTCGCCCCAGTCTGAAATCCTGAGCGCTCTGGAGCAGGTTTTCATCAAGGATCTCTCTGTACTTTGTTCCGTTCATCTCTCCCTCAATCCTGACTAGTGTCCCAGTCCCTGCAGCTGAAAAACATGTGTCCAAGGACGGGCCGGAAGTATACAGTATGGTGTCGTCTGCGTAGAGGTGGATCAGGGAATCGCCCGCAGCAAGAGCAACATCATTGATATATACAGAGAAAAGAGTCGGCCCGAGAATTGAACCCTGTGGCACCCCCATAGAGACTGCCAGAGGACCGGACAGCATGCCCTCCGATTTGACACACTGAACTCTGTCTGCAAAGTAGTTGGTGAACCAGGCAAGGCAGTCATCAGAAAAACCGAGGCTACAGAGTCTGCCGATAAGAATATCGTGATTGACAGAGTCGAAAGCCTTGGCAAGGTCGATGAAGACGGCTGCACAGTACTGTCTTTTATCGATGGCGGTTATGATATCGTTTAGTACCTTGAGCGTGGCTGAGGTGCACCCGTGACCGGCTCGGAAACCAGACTGCACAGCGGAGAAGGATCGGTGGGATTTGTTTGTTGGCTTTCGAAGACCTTAGATAGGCAGGGCAGGATGGATATAGGTCTGTAACAGTTTGGGTCCAGGGTGTCTCCCCCTTTGAAGAGGGGGATGACTGCGGCAGCTTTCCAATCCTTGGGGATCTCAGACGATATGAAAGAGAGGTTGAACAGGCTGGTAATAGGGTTGCGACAATGGCGGCGGATAGTTTCAGAAATAGAGGGTCCAGATTCTCAAGACCAGCTGATTTGTACGGGTCCAGGTTTTGCAGCTCTTTCAGAACATCTGCTATCTGGATTTGGGTAAAGGAGAACCTGGAGAGGCTTGGGCGAGTAGCTGCGGGGGGGGCGGAGCTGTTGGCCGAGGTTGGAGTAGCCAGGAGGAAGGCATGGCCAGCCGTTGAGAAATGCTTGTTGAAGTTTTCGATAATCATGGATTTATCGGTGGTGACCGTGTTACCGAGCTTCAGTGCAGTGGGCAGCTGGGAGGAGGTGCTCTTGTTCTCCATGGACTTCACCGTGTCCCAGAACTTTTTGGAGTTAGAGCTACAGGATGCAAATTTCTGCCTGAAGAAGCTGGCCTTTGCTTTCCTGACTGACTGCGTGTATTGGTTCCTGACTTCCCTGAACAGTTGCATATCGCGGGGACTATTCGATGCTATTGCAGTCCGCCACAGGATGTTTTTGTGCTGGTCGAGGGTAGTCAGGTCTGGAGTGAACCAAATGCTATATCTGTTCTTAGTTCTGCATTTTTTGAACGGAGCATGCTTATCTAAAATGGTGAGGAAGTTACTTTTAAAGAATGACCAGGCATCCTCAACTGACGGGATGAGGTCAATGTCCTTCCAGGATACCCGGGCCAGGTCGATTAGAAAGGCCTGCTCACAGAAGTGTTTTAGGGAGCGTTTGACAGTGATGAGGGGTGGTCGTTTGACTGCAGATCCGTAGCGGATGCAGGCAATGAGGCAGTGATCGCTGAGATCCTGGTTGAAGACAGCGGAGGTGTATTTGGAGGGCCAGTTGGTCAGGATGACGTCTATGAGGGTGCCCTTGTTTACAGATTTAGGGTTGTACCTGGTGGGTTCCTTGATGATTTGTGTGAGATTGAGGGCATCTAGCTTAGATTGTAGGACTGCCGGTGTGTTAAGCATATCCCAGTTAAGGTCACCTAACAGTTAAGGTCACCTTACAGTGACAGACATGGGGATTATAGTTATAGACATGGAGATTACATTTACAGTCATGGAGATTGCAGTGACAGGCATGGAGATTGCAGTGACAGACATGGAGAATGCAGTGACAGACATGGGGATTACAGTTATAGACATGGAGATTGCAGTGACAGGCATGGAGATTGCAGTGACAGACATGGGGATTATAGTTATAGACATGGAGATTGCAGTGACAGGCATGGAGATTGCAGTGACAGGCATGGAGATTGCAGTGACAGACATGGAGATTGCAGTGACAGACATGGGGATTATAGTTATAGACATGGAGATTGCAGTGACAGACAGGGAGATTGCAGTGACAGACATGGAGATTGCAGTGACAGGCATGAGGAGCAGCTGTTACAGCATGTACAGTACATACATATCAAAGCAGGCATCCCAAATCATTGAGTGCTACTTATATGGCTGGCAGTGTACAGTCATGTAATGAGGAGAAACATGATTAGAACGATGGAACAGAAGGTGTGTAGCCCTGTAGTTGATTTATATGTTCTAAAAAAGTTCATGGGAAAAAGCTCTGTGGAAAATGTTTCAATTAATTCACAAATGTACATTTATCTGTGCATTTTTTTGTGTTAGTTGGTTAATTTGCATGTTACTGTATAACTTAACACCTTCGCACAGCCAACGTTCTCTTATAGTAATGTCTCCTTTAGGTTAAAATGGCATCTATAGTACTGTACCATTTCCAGTGGCCCTGTTGATTTTGTGGTTAACGAGACCATGACTCCCTGTGGTCATCTACAGTCGATTCCTGCGCTTACCATTGGAGTGACAGATTCACTGATAGAATTTTGGCGAGTTCCACTCTCACGCAATAAGTAGGGGAGTTCCATGGTTCACAGCGCTGACAATAAAGCTGTGGGGGGTGCAGTGTGTGTGTGTGTGTGTGTGTGTGTGTGTGTGTGTGTGTGTGTGTGTGTGTGTGTGTGTGTGTGTGTGTGTGTGTGTGTGTGTGTGTGTGTGTGTGTGTGTGATGCTGTATGCAAAATGATGATACAGTATCTGGCTGCTATGAAAGTGAACTATGTGGGTGATCAGTGGAGTATTCATTCCACCGATTCTGTTGCAAAACATTTCTTAAATGGAAGCAAACGGAATGAAATGGGGATGGACATACATGAATTCGTCCAATAGAAACGTTCCACAAATTATTACACTCTAGACAAGCTATATGCAGGCAAGAGTGTGCAAAGAGTAGAATATATGTCCTGTCTGTCACCTTGATTACTCCAATTTGTCTCTCGGCCTGGCAACCTACGTTATAAATGTACATTTTTTAGACTAGGTTGTAAAATTATTGTTGTCCATCAACAATGACAAGCGACCGGGGTCTGACAACTTGGACCGAAAATTACTGCGGATAATAGCGGTCAATATTGCCACTCCTATTTGCCATATATTCTACTTAAGGTGTGTTTCTTTTTTAAATTAACCTTTATTTAACCAGGCAAGTCAGTTAAGAACAAAATTCTTATTTTCAATGACGGCCTAGGAACAGTGGGTTAACTGCCTTGTTCAGGGGCAGAACGACAGATTTGTACCTTGTCAGCTCGGGGGTTTAAACTTACAACCTTCCAGTTACCAGTCCAACGCTCTAACCACTAGGCTACCCTGTCGCCCACAGGCCTGGAGGAAAGCAAAAGTTCCCTTTACTGGCTTAATTAGCCAACTAATCAGCCTGTTACCAACTCTTAGAAAACTTTTTAAAACTTAGTAAAAATTGTGTTTGACCAGATACAATCCTATTTTACAGTAAACAAATGAACAACAGACTTTCAGCACGCTTATTGGGAAGGACATTTAACAAGCACAGCACTTACACAAACGGCTGATGATTGGCTGAGAGAAATTGATAAGTTGGTGGTTGTTAGATATCCGTCTAGTGGTGTGGGGGCTGTGCTTTGGCAAAGTGGGTGGGGTTATATCCTTCCTATTTGGCCCTGTCCGGGGGTGTCCTCGGATGGGGCCACAGTGTCTCCTGACCCCTCCTGTCTCAGCCTCCAGTATTTATGCTGCAGTAGTTTATGTGTCGGGGGGCTAGGGTCAGTTTGTTATATCTGGTGTACTTCTCCTGTCCTATTCGGTGTCCTGTGTGAATTTAAGTGTGCTCTCTCTAATTCTCTCTTTCTCTCTTTCTTTCTCTCTCTCGGAGGACCTGAGCCCTAGGATCATGCCTCAGGACTACCTGACATGATGACTCCTTGCTGTCCCCAGTCCACCTGGTCGTGCTGCTGCTCCAGTTTCAACTGTTCTGCCTTATTATTATTGGACCATGCTGGTCATTTATGAACATTTGAACATCTTGGCCATGTTCTGTTATAATCTCCACCCGGCACAGCCAGAAGAGGACTGGCCACCCCACATAGCCTGGTTCCTCTCTAGGTTTCTTCCTAGGTTTTGGCCTTTCTAGGGAGTTTTTGCTAGCCACCGTGCTTCTACACGTGCATTGCTTGCTGTTTGGGGTTTTAGGCTGGGTTTCTGTACAGCACTTTGAGATATCAGCTGATGTACGAAGGGCTACATAAATACATTTGATTTGATTTGATTTGAAAATAAAAGACTGTTGGGGCTGTTTTGTTAGACTTCAGTGCAGCTTTTGACGTTATCGATCATTGTCTGCTGCTGAAAAAAACGATGTGTTATGGCTTTACACCCCCTGCTATACTGTGGACAAAGAGTTACCTGTCTAACAGAACCCAGAGGGTGCTCTTTAATGGAAGCACCTCCTACATAATCCAGGTATAATCAATCTTTACTAACGACTTGTGAGGCATCTGTTTCTCAAACTAGAGCTCTAATGTACTAGTCCTCTTGCTCAGTTGTGCACCGGGGCCTCCCACACCTACAGTGGGGACAACAAGTATTTGATACAGTAACGACGTTCGTCTGTACGAGAGGCGGACCAAAGCGCAGCGTGGTTGTTTTGATTCATGTTTTAATAAATAACTTCACATGAACAAACTAACAAAAACAAGAAATGTGAAAACGCAAAACAGTCCTATCCTGTGACAACAAACACAGTGACAGGAACAATCACCCACAAACACACAGTGAAACCCAGGCTACCTAAGTATGATTCTCAATCAGAGACAACTAATGACACCTGCCTCTGATTGAGAACCATACTAGGCCGAAAACATAGAAATGCCCCAAAACATAGAAAAACCAACATAGACTGCCCACCCAACTCACGCCCTGACCATAATAAATAAATACAAAACAAAGGAAATAAAGGTCAGAACGTGACAGTACCCCCCCCCCCCAAAGGTGCGGACTCCGGCCGCAAAACCTTGACCTATAGGGGAGGGTCTGGGTGGGCGTCTGTCCGCGGTGGCGGCTCTGGCGCGGGACGCGGACCCCACTTCACCATTGTCTTAGTCCGCCTCCGTGGCTTTCTCACCATGACCACCCCTCTCAATGACCCCACTGGACAGAGGGACTGCTCGGGACAGAGGGGCTGCTCGGGACAGAGGGGCAGCTCGGGACAGATGGGCAGCTGCTCGGGACAGAGGGGCAGCTGCTCGGGACAGAGGGGCTCCGGCAGTTGCGCCGGGCAGGCGGGAGGCTCCGGACAGGCGGGAGGCTCCGGCAGAGGCGCCGGACAGGCGGGAGGCTCCGGCAGCGGCGCCGGACAGGCGGGAGGCTCCGGCAGCGGCGCCGGACAGGCGGGAGGCTCCGGCAGCGGCGCCGGACAGGCGGGAGGCTCCGGCAGAGGCGCCGGACAGGCGGAAGACTCCGGCAGAGGCGCCGGACAGGCGGAAGACTCCGGCAGAGGCGCCGGACAGGCGGGAGACTCCGGCAGAGGCGACGGACAGGCGGGAGACTCCGGCAGAGGCGCCGGACAGGCGGGAGACTCCGGCAGAGGCGCCGGACAGGCGGGAGACTCCGGCAGAGGCGCCGGACAGGCGGGAGACTCCGGCAGAGGCGCCGGACAGGCGGGAGACTCCGGCAGAGGCGCCGGACAGGCGGGAGACTCCGGCAGCGGCAGCGGCAGGACCACCTGCAGGGAGGAGACAGAGAGACAGCCTGGTGCGTGGGGCTGCCACAGGAACCACCAGGCTGGGGAGACCTTCAGGAGGCTTGGGGTTAAGAGGAGGCACCTGAAAGACCGGGCTGTGGGGGAGCACTGGAGCTCTGGTGCGCAACCTTGGCACCACTTCCCCAGGCTGGACAACCACTCTAGCCCGGACCCTCCAGAGTGCAGGCACAGGTTGAACCGGGCTGTGGGTAAGCACGGGAGATCTAGTGCTTACTACACGCACCTCTCCCTTCGGCTCCATTCCCACATTCGCCCGGCACGAGCGGAGCGCGGGCAGAGGACGCACTGCACCCTCCCAGCGCACCGGAGACACAGCACGCAGAGCCGGCGCAGGATACCCTGGACCAAAACTGCGTACCGGCGACCAGACCCGCTGAGCAGGCACCATACGCCCTGGCTCGATGCCCGCACTCGCATGACACTCTCGGGGGGCTGTCCTATAGCGCACCGGGCTATGGACACGTACTGGCGACACCGTGCGCTTAACCGCATAACACGGTGCCTGCCCAGTATCCCGCTGCTTATAATAAGCACGAGGAGTGAGCGCAGGTCTGCTACCTGGCTTAGCTCCACCCCTCGTGTGCCCCCCCCCAAAAAAAATTGGGGCTGTCTCTCGTACCTGTCGCACTGCCGTGATGCCTCCTCATATCGCCGCCGCTCAGCTTTCGCTGCCTCCAGCTCTGCTTTGGGGCGGCGATATTCCCCAGCCTGTGCCCAGGGTCCCTCTCCGTTCAGTATCTCCTCCCATGTCCAGGAGTCCTGTGATACCGGCCGCTGTTGTTGCTGCTGCTGCTGCTGCTGTCGTCGCTGTTTTCTACCACGCCGCTTGGTCCTTGGTTGGTGGGTGATTCAGTAACGACGTTCGTCTGTACGAGAGGCGGACCAAAGCGCAGCGTGGTTGTTTTGATTCATGTTTTAATAAATAACTTCACATGAACAAACTAACAAAAACAAGAAATGTGAAAACGCAAAACAGTCCTATCCTGTGACAACAAACACAGTGACAGGAACAATCACCCACAAACACACAGTGAAACCCAGGCTACCTAAGTATGATTCTCAAACAGAGACAACTAATGACACCTGCCTCTGATTGAGAACCATACTAGGCCGAAAACATAGAAATGCCCCAAAACATAGAAAAACCAACATAGACTGCCCACCCAACTCACGCCCTGACCATAATAAATAAATACAAAACAAAGGAAATAAAGGTCAGAACGTGACAGATACACTGCCGATTTTGCTTGTTTTCCTACCTACAAAGCATGTAGAGGTCTGTAATTTTTATCATAGGTGCACTTCAAATGTGAGAGACAGAATCTAAAGCAAACATAAGCTTTCGCTGCCTCCAAATAGCCTGTGCCCAAGTAACAGGAGTCCTGTGATACCGGCCGCTGTTGTTGCTGCTGCTGCTGCTGCTGTCGTCGCTGTTTTCTACCACGCCGCTTGGTCCTTGGTTGGTGGGTGATTCAGTAACGACGTTCGTCTGTACGAGAGGCGGACCAAAGCGCAGCGTGGTTGTGACAGATACACTGCCGATTTTGCTTGTTTTCCTACCTACAAAGCATGTAGAGGTCTGTAATTTTTATCATAGGTGCACTTCAAATGTGAGAGACAGAATCTAAAGCAAACATCCAGAAAACCACATTGTAAGATTTTTAAGTAATTAATTTTCATTTTATTGCATGACATAAGTATTTGATCACCTACCAACCGGTAAGAATTCCGGCTCTCACAGACCTGTTAGTTTTTCTTTAAGAAGCCCTCCTGTTCTCCACTCATTACCTGTATTAACTGCACCTGTTTGAACTCATTACCTGTATGAAATACACCTGTCCACACACTCAATCAAACAGACTCCAACCTCTCCACAATGGCCAAGACCAGAGAGCTGTGTAAGGACATCAGGGTTAAAATTGTAGACCTGCACAAGGCTGGGATGGGCTACAGGACAATAGGCAAGCAGCTTGGTGAGAAGGCAACAACTGTTGCCGCAATTAGTAGAAAATTGAAGAAGTTCAAGATGACGATCAATCACCCTCGGTCTGGGGCTTCATGCAAGATCTCACCTCGTGGGGAATCAATGATCATGAGGAAGGTGAGGGATCAGCCCAGAACTACACGGCAGGACCTGGTCAATGACCTGAAGTGAGCTGGGACCACAGTCTCAAAAAAAAACATTAGTAACACACTACGCCGTCATGGATTCAAATCCTGCAGCGCACGCAAGGTCCCCCTGCCCAAGCCAGCGCATGTCCAGGCCCGTCTGAAGTTTGCCAATGACCATCTGGATGATCCAGAGGAGGAATGGGAGAAGGTCATGTGGTCTGATGAGACAAAAATAGAGCTTTTTGGTCTAAACTCCACTCGCCGTGTTTGGAGGAAGAAGAAGGATGAGTACAACCCCAAGAATACCATCCCAACCGTGAAGCATGAAGATGGAAACATCATTCTTTGGGGATGCTTTTCTGCAAATGGTACAGGACGACTGCACCGTGTTGAGGGGAGGATGGATGGAGCCATGTATCGCGAGAACAACCTCCTTCCCTCAGTAAGAGCATTGAAGATGGGTCGTGGCTGGGTCTTCCAGCATGACAACGACTCGAAACACACAGCCAGGGCAACTAAGGAGTCAGTCTCCAGAGCTGAACACAATAGAACATCTTTGGAGGGAGCTGAAAGTCCGTATTGCCCAGCGACAGCTCCGAAACCTGAAGGATCTGGAGAAGGTCTGTATGGAGGAGTGTGCCAAAATCCCTGTTGCAATGTGTGCAAACCTGGTCAAGAACTACAGGAAACGTATGATCTCTGTAATTGCAAACAAAGGTTTCTGTACCAAATATTAAGTTCTGCTTTTCTGAAGTATCAAATACTTATGTCATGCAATAAAATGCTAGTTAATTACTTAAAAATCATAGAATGTGATTTTCTGGATTTTTGTTTTAGATTCTGTCTCTCACAGTTGAAGTGTACCTATGATAAAAAATCACAGACCTCTACATGCTTTTTAAGTGGGAAAACCTGCAAAATCGGCAGTGTATCAAATACTTGTTCTCCCCACTGTATTTCTATTCTGGTTAGAACCATTTTGCGCTGTTCTGTGAAGGGAGTAGTACACAGCGTTGTACGAGATCTTCAGCTTCTTGGTAATTTCTCACAAGGAATATCCTTCATTTCTAAGAACAAGAATAGACTGACGAGTTTCAGAAGAACGTTCTTTGTTTCTGGCCATGTTGAGCCTGTAATCGAACCCACAAATGCTGATGCTCCAGATACTCAACTAGTCTAAAGAAGGCCAGTTTTATTGCTTCTTTAATAAGGACAACAGTTTTCAGCTGTGCTCACATGAGTGAAAAAGGGTTTTCTATTGATCAATTAGCCTTTTAAAATTATAAACTTCTATTAGCTAACACAACGTGCCATTGGGACACAGGAGTGATGGTTGCTGATAATGGGCCTCTGTATGCCTACATAGATATTCCATCAAAAATCTGCCATTTCCAGCCAGAATGGTCATTTAGAACATTAACAATGTCTACACTGTATTTCTGATCAATTTGATGTTATTTTAAAGGACAGAACATTTGATTTTCTTTCAAAAACAAGGACTTTTCTATGTGACCCCAAACTTTTGAACGGTAGTGTACATTCAGTAATCTTGCTCTGATTTGTCATCCTAGGGTCCCAGAGATTAAATGTAGCATAGTTTTGTTTGATAAAATACATTTTATTTTCAAGCATAGGAACTGAGATCCACAGTTTGAACCCACTGCTGTCTCTGGCTCCACACCTACCCCGCCCGGCCATCTAGATGTGTGAAAGTTAGTGTATAAGCAAATTATCCATCAAGTATGACATTCCTGGGAATGTGTAAACTTCACTTTTTTATTACCATAGCATTTTGTATCTTCTCCACAGTTTTGTACTTGAAAATGTATCAATTGTGTATTTTTTTAACTCTCCCTGTCCGAGTTTGTAATACCAACATGTTTCAAGCAGATCACCATAGTCCCTGTGCCCAAGAACACTAAGATGGTCTGCTTAAATTATTACCGACCCAAAGCACTCACATTTGTAGCCATGAAGTGCTTTGAAAGGCTGGTCATGGCTCACATCAACACCATTATCCCAGAAACCCTAGACCCACTCCAATTTGAATACCATCCTAACAGATCCACAGATGACGCAATCTCTATTGCGCTCCACACTGCCCTTTCCCACCTGGACAAAAGGAACACCTATGTGAGAATGCTATTCATTGACCACAGCTCAGTGTTCAACACCATAATGCCCTCAAAGCTCATTAATAAGCTAAGGACCCTGGGACTAAACACCTCCCTCTGCAACTGGATCCTGGACTTCCTGGCGGGCCACTCCCCCAAGTGGCAAGGGTAGGTAACAACAGATCCGCCATGCTGATCCTCAACACAGGGCCCCCTCAGGTGTGCCTGCACAGTCCCCTCCTGTACTCCTTGTTCACTCATGACTGCATGGCCAGGCACGCCTCCAACACCATCATTAAGTTTGCTGATGACACAACAGTGGCAGGCCTGATCACCGACAACAACAAGACAGACTATAGGGAGGAGGTCAGAGACGTGGCTGTGTGGTTCCAGGACAACATCCTCTCCCTCAAGTGATCAAGACAAAGGAGATGATTGTGGACTACAAGAAAATGAGGACTGAGCACTCCCCCATTCTCATCGACGGGGCTGTAGTGGAGATAGATGAGAGCTTCACGTTCCTTGGTGTCCACATCACCAACAAACTAACATAGTCCAAGCACACCAAGACAGTTGTGAAGAGGCACGACAAAACCTATTCCCCCTCAGGAGACCGAAAAGATTTGGCATGGGTCCTAAGATCCTCAAAAGGTTCTACAGCTGCACCATCGAGAGCATCCTGGTTGCATCACTGCCTGGTAATGGAACTGCTCTGCATTTGACCGCAAGGCACTACAGAGGGTCGTGTTTATGGGCAAGTACATCACTGGGGCAAAGCTTCCTGCCATCCAGGACCTCTATACCAGGTGGTGTCAGAGAAAGGCCCTAAAAATTGTCAAAGACTCCAGCCCACCTAGTCAAAGACTGTTCTCTCCGCTTCCACACGGCAAGCGGTACCGAAGTTCCAATTCTAGGTCCAAGAGGCTTCTAAACAGCTTCTACACCCAATCAATAAGACTCCTGAACATCTAATCAAATGGCTACCCATACTATTTGCATTACCCTTTTACCCCGCTGATCCTCTCTGTTGTTATCATCTCTTTAATAACTCTACCTACAGTTGAAGTCGGAAGTTTACATACACTTTAGTTGGAGTCATCAAAACTTGTTTTTCAACCGCTCCACAAATTTCTTGTTAACAAACTATAGTTTTGGCAAAGTCGGTTAGGACATCTACTTTGTGCATGACACAAGTCATTTTTCCAACTATTGTTTACAGACAGATTATTTCACTTATAATTCACTGTATCACAATTCCAGTGGGCCAGAAGTTTACATACACTAAGTTGACTGTGCCTTTAAACAGCTTGGAAAATTCCAGAAAATTATGTCATGGCTTTAGACGCTTCTGATAGGCTAATTGAAATCATTTGAGTCAATTGGAGATGTACCTGTGGATGTATTTCAAGGCCAACCTTCAAACTCAGTGCCTCTTTGCTTGACATCATGACCTCAGAAAAAAACTGTAGACCTCCACAAGTCTGGTTCATCCTTGGGAACAATTTCCAAACACCTGCAGGTACCACGTTCATCTGTGCAAACAATAATCTGCAAGTATAAACCCCATGGGACTACACAGCCGTCATACTACTCAGGAAGGAGACACGTTCTGTCTCCTAGAGATTAACGTACTTTGGTGCAAAAAGTGCATATCAATCCCTGAACAACAGCAAAGGACCCTGTGAAGATGCTGGAGGAAACAGGTACAAAAGTATCTATATCCACAGTAAAAATAGTCCAATATCGACATAACCCGAAAGTCCGCCCAGCAAGCAAGAAGCTACTGCTCCAAAACCACCATAAAAAAGCCGGACTACGGTTTGCAACTGCACATGGGAACAAAGATCGTACTTTTTTCAAGAAATGTCTTCTGGTCTGAGGAAACAAAAATAGAACTGTTTGGCCATAATGACCATCGTTATGTTTTGGAGGAAAAAGGGGGGGATTTTACGCTGAAGAACACCATCTCAACCATGAAGCACTGGGGTGGCAGCATCATATTGTAGGGGTGCTTTAATGCAGGAGGAACTGGTGCACTCCACAAAAAATTATGTGGATATATTGAAGCAACATCTAAAGACATCAGAAGTTAAACCTTGGTGGCAAAGGGGTCTTCCAAATGGACAATGACCCCAATCATACTTCCAAAGTTGTGGCAAAATGGCTTAAGGACAACAAAGTCAAGGTGTCGGAGTTGCCATCATGATGCCCTGATCTCAATCCTATAGAAAATTTGTGGGCAGAACTTAAACAGCGTGTGCGAGCAACGAGGCCTACAAACCTGATTCAGTTACACCAGCTCTGTCAGAAGGAATGGGCCAAAATTCACCCAACTTATTGTAGGAAATTTGTGGAAGGCAACCTGAAACGTTTGACCCAAGTTAAACAATTTAAAGTCAATGCTACCCAATACACTCAATTACTATGTAAACTTCTGACCCACTGAGAATGTGATGAAATAAATCAAATCTGAAATAAATCATTCTCTCTACTATTATTCTGACATTTCACATTCTTAACATAAAGTGGTGATCCTAACTGACCTAAGACAGGGAATTTTTACTAGGATTAAATGTCAGGAATTGTGAAAAACGGAGTTTAAATGTATTTGGCTAAGGTGTATGTAAACTTCCTACTTCAACTGTACATGTACGTTTTACTTCAATTACCTCGACTAACCGGTGCCCCCGCACTGTCTATAGTCTCTCTATTGTTATTTTACTACTGCTCTTTAATTACTTGTTACTTTTATTTATTTTTCTTATTCGGATTTTTATGATTTTTTTTACCTACATTGTGGGTTAAGGGCTTGTAAGTAAGCATTTCACTGTTCACCTGTTGTATTCGGCACATGTGACTAATACAGTGTGATTTGATTTAATTTGAATTGACCAATTCGGCACAATTGGGCAAATTCCTTGCAGACTTGACGCAAAATATTCTGCAGTAATGTAATTCTTAACTGGATCAGTCTGAAACTTTGCACACACATTGCTGCCATCTAGTGGCCTATCTGAAAGTATCGACTTTATCTTGCATTTCAACAATGATGGAACAAAATAACTAAAATAAATGCATGTTTTTTGTTCGTATTATCTTTTACCAGATCTAATGTGTTATATTCTCCTACATTAATTTCACATTTCCACAAACTTCAAAGTGTTTCCTTTCAGATGTTATCACGAATATGCATATCCTTGCTTCAGGTCCAGAGCTAGCTACAGGCAGTTAGATTTGGGTATGTCATTTTAGGTGAAAATTGAAAAAAAGGGTACGATAATTAAGAGGATAACTAAAAATGCAAATTGCTCTGAGATACAAATAATATTACTACACAGATCATACACATAACATTAGCTAGCTAGCCAGCCAGCTAACATTAGCTTGCTAGCTAACAGTTCACTTTTACTTCAAATGAAAAGGACTTTCTGACAAAATTAGAAATGTGTCATATCTGAAAATTTAGCTATCTATACTCTCTTACCCGTGTACATGGATGGACACTTCTACCTCCCTGTCATGGTTGCCATGATTGCCCTTAGTTTGAAGATGTAATCCGGAGATAGGTGTTCTCTTTTTGACTCCATCTGTATATTTGCAATCAAATGCCAGAATTTTCACTGTCTCCTTAGCTATCATACTCTAATTCCACAACTCAATTCTCCAGGAAGTGGAGTGCAACACTTTTTTAAACCTTTTTGTTTAACTAGGCAGGTCAGTTAAGAACAAATTCTTATTTACAATGACGGTCTACCGGGGAACAGTGGGTTAAGGGTCAGAACGCAGATTTTTACGTTGTCAGCTCGGGGATTTGATCCAGCAACATTTCGGTTACTGGCCCAACGCTCTAATCACTGTTTAAAAAAATACATGGCAGACCATCTGAATCTCTCGGCATGTCCAGCCCACTCATTATCTCAGCCAATCATGGCTAGCGGGAAGGATGCTAACTTTTTTTGTGGCTAAACAAACTCGGCTCGTAATTTAACAATTTAATTTGTATTAACAGATGACATACAAGTTTGTTAGTAAGTCACATGTAAGTTCACATGTTCCAGAAGGCATATCTGGCCAAAAGTTTACGTTCAAATGCCGCTCCTGTGAAGTGGTGACGCGTGACATACACCTAGTATCTGGAAAATAATCACATATTGATACATCAGTATCTAAGATGGGGAGAAGTCTATCCATAATGAAGTACGGCTCTGTCTTCTTAGCAGCACTATCAACAAGACAGGTCCAACAGGCCATAGTTTTGTGGCACCTGGACTACTGCTCGGTCATGTGGTCAGGTGCCACAAAGAGGGACTTCGGAAATGTGCAGTTGGAACATAACAGGGCAGCATGCCTGGCCCTTGGAAGTACACTGAGAGCGAACATTAAGTATGTATGTCAATCTTAGCTGGCTCAAAGTGGAGGAGAGATTGACTTCATCCCTACTTGTACTTGTGAGAGATATTGACATGTTGAATGCACCGAGCTGTCTGCGTACCCCAAAAGACATGCCACTAGTCTCTCCACAGTCCCCAAATCCAGAACAGACAACGGGAGGCGCACAGTACTACAGAGAGCCATGACTACATAGAACTCTATTTCACATCAAGTAACGGATGAAAGCTGTAAAATCAGATTAAAAAACAGATAAAAATACACCTTATGGAACAGCGGGGACTGTGAAAAGACACACACACTGGCACAGACACATGCATACACACACACTTGATAACATACAAACACGTACACACAGATTTTGTATAGATATGTGGTAGTAGAGTAGTGGCCTGAGTTCACACACTTAATGTGTTGTGAATTTATTGCAATGTTTGTAAAATTGTTTAACTGTCTTAGTTTTGCTGGACTCGAGGAAGAGTAGCTGCCTTGGCAACAGCTAATGGGGATCCATAATAAATACAAATATAAACAACTTCATGATGGGTATGGGGCAATTTGAGAGTCATGTAGTAGCTTAAACCGAACGATGTTACATTTAGCTGGGTGAATGGAACATAAATGACAATCATCCAATATGCTGTAATAGAAATAAGGCCATGCTCATAACAAAGCATTCATCCTCCCTAATCTTGAACGGCACTAACCGCCACTGGTCTGGGCTTGTGTGTGCATGGCAGGCAACTGAAGAGCTACTGGCTTAATTGAAGCTGACAGTCCAACCATCCAGCCCTGCGCTGCTCTCCCTCTCTCACCATGGTAACCCTAACTATGTCATAAAAAGTGCCCTATTCCATGCAGATTAAGACGGTGATAAATGTGTCTTGGCATGTTATGCTGGTCTAGAACGAAAAAAGATTTAAGAGAGCAACTGGCTGACAGGTGGGCCATAGAGAGGTCGCTAATATTTTCCAGGCAGACTTTGGGGGTAAGAGTTGGGTTTCGTTTAACCAGCGGCTGGTTGATATTGACTTATTCAGGCTGGTAAGGAGTCTGTAGACCAGAGCTGAGTCTGGGTTAGCACTGTGTTGTAATCATAGCATACAGTATAGCTTACGAACCCAAGTAAGGATGTTTACTTGTGTTGTTCTGTGTTGTGTTGTCTTACAGTAAGTGTAACCAACACACTGACGGAGCCTTGGTCAAGCACTTCTACTAATGATTGATGAGGAGAACCAAGAAGCTGGTCAATGCTGGTGGGTGTCAACAACAACTTGTCAGAATGAGTTTTGTGAGGTATAAATGTGTGATTATCTTCAGAGTTCACGTCCTACTCTGTGTGCAGGTGGGGAGTGAAGCAACAGTGTCGATCGGACTAGAAGAGGGTGTTAATAAATTCTCAGCAGGCACTCCTTCCTGCGGACTTCTTCGGGAGGGTGTGTGAGGTGGGTCAGTGAGGTGTTCCTACTCAACACTCAGGCAGTCTCTCGCATAAATCTAGCGGTGAGCCTGCCAACTTCCAGACAAACCTTTGCTTCCTTCTTCCACCATGCCTCGCAGCGATCAATCCCTCCTCAATTAATGATAAACACCAGGATGACGTCTTTTAGACCGCGATTATTCACTTGTGCAGCAATCCAGCTAATTCATCCCAGTGATAGCCTAATGAGGTCCAGTGCGCGAGGGGAGAAAGAATGGAATGAGAGAGAGAGAGAGAGAGAGAGAGAGAGAGAGAGAGAGAGAGAGAGAGAGACAGAGAGAGAGATTGAGAGAGAGAGAGAGAGAGAGAGAGAGAGAGAGAGAGAGGAGAGAGAAAGAGAGAGAGAGATTGAGAGAGAGAGAGAGAGAGAGAGGAGAGAGAAAGAGGAGAGAGAAAGAGAGAGAGAGATTGAGAGAGAGAGAGAGAGAGGAGAGAGAAAGAGATGAGAGGAAAGGGGAGGAGGTCTATAAAGCATCACATCTCTTCTGTATCCATTATCCAGTGAGTTATGTAACTACAGCGCCAGGAGAAATTGATCCCATGGTAAATGTCTGACAGGGTCTCAACTTTTCCTCAGAAAACAGACAAATCAACAGAGCAGTTGGGGCTTCCCTCTGAAATAAAGGATACTGTATAAAAAGGAAATGAATGCCATATTTCTAGGAGTTCACATATATCATAGTGTCAGCATGAGATTGAATGAGCAGCAAGACAAAAGTATAATTGATGTTATTAGTGACTGTGATTATAATTATCTATTCACTTTCAGTACTGGGTTTTTCTATTTCAAATATTCATAAAGATTGAATCGCACATTAATGGACTGTAAGACCCTAAAGAAAAAGGGTCCTAGACTTAATGGATTGTTGAATTGTGGTATTTTATAAAGAGAGGATCACTTTTTCTATCCATGACGGGTAAGTTACCTGCACATAAAACCTTTTGTTTTAGGCTATTATCAAGCACAGTACATTGAGTACTGTGCAGTGTTTTGAGTGACAAAGAAGGAGGCCTCCTCCCAGTCTGTCTGTCAAGTATGGGAAAGAGACAGTAATATATATATATATATATATATATATATATATATATATATATATATTTTTTTTTTTTCATTTCATCTTTATTTAACCAGGTAGGCTAGTTGAGAACAAGTTCTCATTTACAACTGTGACACATACAACAACACAGAGTTACACATGGAATAAACAAACATACAGTCAATAATACAGTATAAAAAGTCTATATACAGTGTGTGCAAATGAGGTAGGATAAGGGAGGTAAGGCAATAAATAGACCATGGTGGCGAAGTAATTACAATATAGCAACTAAACACTGGAATGGTAGATGTGCAGAAGATGAATGTGCAAGTAGAGATACTGGTGTGCAAAGGAGCAAGATAAATAAATAAATACAGTATGGGGATGAGGTAGTTGGATGGGCTATTTACAGATGGGCTATGTACAGGTGCAGTGATCTGTGAGCTGCTCTGACAGCTGGTGCTTAAAGCTAGTGAGGGAGATATGAGTCTCCAGCTTCAGTGATTTTTGCAGATCGTTCCAGTCATTGGCAGCAGAGAACTGGAAGGAAAGGCGGCCAAAGGAAGAACTGGCTTTGGGGGTGACCTGTGAGATATACCTGCTGGAGCGCGTGCTACGGATGGGTGCTGCTTTGGTGACCAGTGAGCTGAGATAAGGCTGGGTTTTAACCTAGCAGAGACTTATAGATAACCTGGAGCCAGTGGGTTTGGCGGCGAGTGTGAAGCGAGGGCCAGCCAACGAGAGCATACAGGTCGCAGTGGTGGGTAGTATATGGGGCTTTGGTGACAAAACGGATGGCACTGTGACAGACTGATTGACAGAGTCGAAAGCCTTGGCCAGGTTGATGAATACGCCTGCACAGTATTGTCTCTTATCGATGGGGGTTTTGATATCGTTTAGGACATTGAGCGTGGCTGAGGTGCACCCATGACCAGCTCTGAAACCAGATTGCATACCGGGAAAAGGAACGGTGGGATTCAAAATGGTCGGTAATCTGTTTGTTAACTTAGCTTTCAAAGACCTTAGAAAGGCAGGGTAAGATAGATATAGGTCTTTATCAGTTTGGGTCTAGAGTGTCTCCCCTTTGAAGAGGGGGATGACCACGGCAACGTTCCAATCTTTGGGAATCTCAGGCGGTGCGAAAGGGAGGTTGAACAGGCTAGTAATAGGGGTTGCAACAATTTTGGCAGATCATTTTAGAAAGAGAGGGTCCAGATTGTCTATCCCGGCTGATTTGCAGGGGTCCAGATTTTGCAGTTATTTCAGAATATCAGCTATCTGGATTTTGGGTGAAAGAGAAATGGGGAGGCTTGGGCGAGTTGCTGTGGTGGGTGCAGGGCTGTTGTTCGGGGAAGGGGTAGCCAGGTGGAAAACATGGCCAGACGTAGAAAAATGCTTACTGAAATCCTCAATTATCGTGGATTTATCGGTGGTGACAGTGTTTCCTAGCCTCAGAGCAGTGGGCAGCTGGGAGGAGGTGCTCTTATTCTCTATGGACTTTACAGTGTCCCAGAACATTTTTGAGTTTGTGCTACAGGATGCAAATTTCTGCTTGAGAAAGCTAGCCTTGGCTTTCCTAACTGGCTGGCTGTGTATATTGGGGGCTATTCGATGCTAATACAGTACGCCACATGATGTTTTTGTGCTGGTCAAGGGCAGTCAGGTCTGGAGAGAACCATGGGCTATTTCTGTTCCAGGTTCTATATTTTTTTGAACGGGGCATGCTTATTTAAGATGGTGAGGAAGGCACTTTTAAAGAATAACCAGGCATCCTCCACTGACTGGATGAGGTCAATATCCTTCCAGGATACCCGGGCCAGGTCGATTAGAAAAGCCTGCTCGCTGAAGTGTTTTAGGGAGCGTTTGACAGTGATGAGGGGTGGTCATTTGACCGCAGACCCATTACGGATGCAGGCAATGAGTCAGTGATCACTGAGATCTTGGTTAAAAACAGCAGATTTCTATTTGGAGGGGAGGTTGGTTAGGATGATATCTATGAGGGTGCCCGTGTTTATGGATTTAGGATTGTACCTGGTGGGTTCATTGATAAATTGTGTGAGATTGAGGGCATCAATCTTAGATTGTAGAATGTCCCAGTGTAGGTCACCTAACAGCACGAGCTCTGCAGATTGATGGGGAGCAATCAATTCACATTTGGTGTCCAGGGCACAGCTGGGGGCAGAGGTTGGTCTATAGCAAGCGGCAACGGTGAGAGACTTGTTTCTGGAAAGGTGGATTTTTAAAAGTAGAAGGTTGAATTTTTTGGGTACAGACCTGGATTGTAAGGCACAACTCTGCGGGCTATCTATGCAGTAGATTGCAACACCGCCCCTTTGGCAGTTCTATCTTGTCGGAAGATGTTGTAGTTAGGGATGGACATTTCAGGGTTTTTGGTGGTCTTCCTAATCCAGGATTCAGACATGGCTAGGACATCCGGGTTGGCAGAGTGTGCTAAAGCAGTGAATAAAACAAACTTAGGGAGGAGGCTTCTAATGTTAACATACATGAGGATGTTACGGTTACAGGATTTTACGGTTACAGAAGTCAACAAATGAGAGCACCTGGGGAGTAGGAGTGAAGCTAGTCACTGCAGGGCCTGGATTAACCTCTACATCACCAGAGGAACAGAGGAGGAGTAGGATAAGGGTACGGCTAAAGGCTAACAGAACTGGTCGTCTAGCATGTTCGGAACAGAGAGTAAAAAGAGCAGGTTTCTGGGCGTGATAGAATAAGTTCAAGGCATAATGTACAGCCAAAGGTATGGTAGGATGTGAGTACATTGGAGGTAAACCTAGGCTTTGAGTAATGATGAGAGAGGTATAGTCTCTAAAGACGTGTTGTCACCTCATATTTGGGAGGTGGAACTAAATGGTTGGTTAAGGTATATTGAGCAAGACTAGAGGCTCTACAGTGAAATAAGACAATAATCACCAGGACAGTAATGGACAAGGCATATTGATATTAGGGAGAGACATGCGTAGCTGAGTGATCATAGGGGTCCAGTGAGTGGTTGGGCTGGCTGGAGACATGGCGATTCAGACAGCTAGCAGAAGGGCTTTCGAAGGACGTCGGAGGAAAGTCTGTTTTAGCCTCCGCATGCCGTGACGTTGATAGACCAGTCGTGATGGATTAGTAGGGTTCTGAGTAGCAGAGGGGTCCAAGTCCAATTGGCAAAATAGGTATAGAGGCCCAAGAAATTGTTCGATGGATCTGTTCAGCTAACAGTCCAATATGCTCTAGACAGCTGGCGGTTGTGATATTGTTTAGGACATTGAGCGTGGGCATTCAGGGGATGTCACGGCGTAGGGGCCAGTTGAGTACCCCCTCGAGCAGGTTACGTCGGTAGTCCAGTCGTGAAGGATCGGCGGGGTTCTGTGCCCCGTACCGGCAGTAAAAGGGGTCCGGGTATTGTAGCCCAGGAGTGGCTGATGGGCCTCTTCAGCTAGCCGGGAGAATGGGCCTAGCATGGGCTAGCTCCAGGCTAATTGGTGCTTTCTTCGGGACAGATATTAGCCAGGAGTAGTCACTCTGGTTTCAGCTAGCTAGCTGCTATGATCCTGTGAAAAGGTTCAGAGCTTGCGGTAGGATTCTGGGGCTATGGAGAGAAAATAGGTCCGGTATGCTCTGGTATGAGTCGCGTTGTACAAACTGGCTTGAGCTTTCCCAGCTAAAGGTTAGCTGATGACTACTAGCTAGTAGCTAGTGAGCTGGCTTACTTCTGTTGGGGGATTCCAGTTCTGAGGTAAATAAAAATACTTTAGAAAAAACAGATTCACACCACATTGGGTAAGGCGGGTTGCAGGAGAGTATTTTGAAGTTGAGGTTTAGAAAAAGATTAAAAAAAGATATGCAAAGAAAAATATATATAAAGATATATACAGTGCCTTGCGAAAGTATTTGGCCCCCTTGAACTTTGCGACCTTTTGCCACATTTTAGGCTTCAAACATAAAGATATAAAACTGTATTTTTTTGTGAAGAATCAACAACAAGTGGGACACAATCATGAAGTGGAACGACATTTATTGGATATTTCAAACTTTTTGAACAAATCAAAAACTGAAAAATTGGGCGTGCAAAATTATTCAGCCCCTTTACTTTCAGTGCAGCAAACTCTCTCCAGAAGTTCAGTGAGGATCTCTGAATGATCCAATGTTGACCTAAATGACTAATGATGATAAATACAATCCACCTGTATGTAATCAAGTCTCCGTATAAATGCACCTGCACTGTGATAGTCTCAGAGGTCCGTTAAAAGCGCAGAGAGCATCATGAAGAACAAGGAACACACCAGGCAGGTCCGAGATACTGTTGTGAAGAAGTTTAAAGCCGGATTTGAATACAAAAATATTTCCCAAGCTTTAAACATCCCAAGGAGCACTGTGCAAGCGATAATATTGAAATGGAAGGAGTATCAGACCACTGCAAATCTACCAAGACCTGGCCGTCCCTCTAAACTTTCAGCTCATACAAGGAGAAGACTGATCAGAGATGCAGCCAAGAGGCCCATGATCACTCTGGATGAACTGCAGAGATCTACAGCTGAGGTGGGAGACTCTGTCCATAGGACAACAATCAGTCGTATATTGCACAAATCTGGCCTTTATGGAAGAGTGGCAAGAAGAAAGCCATTTCTTAAAGATATCCATAAAAAGTGTTGTTTAAAGTTTGCCACAAGACACCTGGGAGACACACCAAACATGTGGAAGAAGGTGCTCTGGTCAGATGAAACCAAATTTGAACTTTTTGGCAACAATGCAAAACGTTATGTTTGGCGTAAAAGCAACACAGCTGAACACACCATCCCCACTGTCAAACATGGTGGTGGCAGCATCATGGTTTGGACCTGCTTTTCTTCAGCAGGGACAGGGAAGATGGTTAAAATTGATGGGAAGATGGATGGAGCCAAATACAGGACCATTCTGGAAGAAAACCTGATGGAGTCTGCAAAAGACCTGAGACTGGGATGGAGATTTGTCTTCCAACAAGACAATGATCCAAAACATAAAGCAAAATCTACAATGGAATGGTTCAAAAATAAACATATCCAGGTGTTAGAATGGCCAAGTCAAAGTCCAGACCTGAATCCAATCGAGAATCTGTGGAAAGAACTGAAAACTGCTGTTCACAAATGCTCTCCATCCAACCTCACTGAGCTCGAGCTGTTTTGCAAGGAGGAATGGGAAAAAATGTCAGTCTCTCGATGTGCAAAACTGATAGAGACATACCCCAAGCGACTTACAGCTGTAATCGCAGCAAAAGGTGGCGCTACAAAGTATTAACTTAAGGGGGCTGAATAATTTTGCACGCCCAATTTTTCAGTTTTTGATTTGTTAAAAAAGTTTGAAATATCCAATAAATGTCATTCCACTTCATGATTGTGTCCCACTTGTTGTTGATTCTTCACAAAAAAATACAGTTTTATATCTTTATGTTTGAAGCCTGAAATGTGGCAAAAGGTCGCAAAGTTCAAGGGGGCCGAATACTTTCGCAAGGCACTGTACATGGGACACGACAAGACGAAGGACAAAGAAGTCTGACAGCTACGCCATCTTGGATTATTAAACTATATTAAACAAAGGTGCCAAAATTGGACACAGCAGCTCTGCAGACATGGAGGGGGATTCTCACCCCTCTTCAGTGTGGAAACATTAGTGTTACATTTCACTTGTCTCTGTGTTAACCATTCATTAATTAGCTGAATGTCTTAAATTGCTTGCCAGCTTCAGGGGCCTCTACTTTTTCAGCATGGAGTCCTCTGTCACTTGCTGATGTGTTTGATAATGTAAATCACTTGAGTCTGCCACCTTTTGGGCAAAATTGTAATTGAGACGATCATAGCGCACTTGTATCGCAACTGCAAATGGTACATTTTTCATAACCCAGGCATTCTCGAGCATCTGGCTGCTCAATGTGCCTGCTAGCTACTAGGCCTTCTTGCTAGCTTCATTGACAAAACAAAGAGTCGGAACATAGCCAGTTAGCAAGTCATTTTGGGCACTGATTAACAGCGTGTAGCTTGTGCTTTATTTACAATCGTTTGACAGCTTGCAGATGATGAAGTTGTAAATCTTATTGTTCTCAGAAATCAGTCCTGAGTATGCAGCCAAACTTTCCCGACTCGGTAGTGCACTAGTTTTTCATGCACGTTCTTTTACTTGAGAAATACTGCACGAAACACCTTAGCTCGATTAAGACCTCTTCTGCAAAAACGTCTAAATTGGTTATATATTTCTTGGTTTATCTTAGATTAATTTGGACTATTTTAAGGAAGTTACTATTTTTAAGAAATGCCTATGTTGTTGCTACGGTGACTCAGGAGCGACAAACAACACTACCTGCCAGGATATGACATGCGAACATAACAGTCATGGACACTAACATTTTATCAAAAAACCTTCCAAAGCAGGAAGCGCAGTCGCACTTTAAGAGATATACTCCGCTTGAGTAAGAGTGATAGTTTTTTACAGCTCCTTCTCTCTGCAACTTTTAATTGTGTGTGTGTGTGTGTGTGTGTGTGCATGTTTGTGTGTGTGTGTGACTACATATAATGAAACCACCTCTATCTATACTACTACCTGTCAGTCACTCTGCATATGTATTACTTCTTTCTAACACAGTGTTAGGTGTCTGCTTCAATCCTTCACTTGATTAGGGAAAGAGAGAGAGACAGAGAGAGATAGAAAGAAAGAAAGTAAGAAAGAAAAAACATTGAAGAGAAAGAGAGCCAAAGAAGAAAAACAGCCTATTTTTTATTTAACTAGGCAAGTCAGTTAAGAACAAATTCTTATTTACAATGACGGCCTGCCCCGGCAAACCTAAATGCTGGGCCAATTGTGCACTGCCCAATGGGACTACTAATCACGGCCGGTTGTGATACAGCCTGGAATCAAACCAGGGTCTGTAGCGACACCTTTAGCACTGAGATGCAGTGCCTTAGACCGCTGCACCACTCGGGAGCCCCACAAAGACAGACACATACAGCTAGTCTGCCTAGCCAGTGGTATACTATACTGGTCTCCTGGCTCTAGCCCAACGACGGCCCTCCAGACGCCTTCTCTCAACCCCAGAGCCACTGAGTCTCATCGGGCCCGCCGGGCTGTCTTTGCCCCTCTCCCCATGAGCTCCAAACACCATTTTTATAGATCACTATTAAATCGTCGGATTGTTGAGACCTGGAACGGTTTAATCTCCCAGGCTTTAATGACTTTAGCAGGTTGGTATTCACAGGGGTGTAAAGAACTGAAAGACCCGTCTGTGTGTAATGTAAAGACGTAGTGAATCAGTTCACGTCTATGAACCGACTGATAATCCAAGTGAGTAAGAATGGATGAATGCATTGCTGATAATGGCTATACAGTAATACACTGCTACCTGACTTGAATGGCAGGGATAACACTTTTAGAGACAGACACTTTTGTGAGCAATTTACTTTTTCTTACTATGCATTATCATCATACTCATCACCTTCAACTGGATTTGGACTGACATCAACTGCTTTCAAAGAATCTCAGCTATGTTTAGAGAGTGTATGGTTCTAATTAAATACAATAGTGAGAAATCAGTTTTTTAACTAGGCAAATAATTTAAGAACAAATTCTTACTTACAATGACAGCCTACCCCAGCCAAACCTAGTCAAATTGTGAACCACCCTCTGGGACTCCCAATCACAGCCTGGATTCAACCCAGGTATTGCAGTGATACCGCTTGCGCTGAGATGCAGTGTCTTAGACCACTGCGCCACTCAGGAGCCCATTAAACAAACACTGCTTCTTTGGAGTGACATTTCAGTCAATGCAGAAGCAGCAGAATTGGACAGTTTCTAAGATGCCAATTCCCGCTTCCCGAGAAAATGGATCATTGATGTTCTCTGCTGCGTAAATAAGAAAACTTTACAAACAGGCACTCAGAGAAAGTCTCAATCAGAATGAAAAATACTTTCTGAAAACCTCAGCTCACTTGTTTCCAGTCCACAGACCTGCAGGATTGAGCCCTTAAGAAACCAGAAGAATGCAAAAGTTTTCACATGGCAAAGCATCTGATGAAGATTTGATATGATACAGATGTAATTTACATGAATAGTCAGTCTGGTTTCAGAAGATGATAATGAGGTCTCTAATGCCTCAGTGGATCTGTTCTGCACTTACAATCAAAGAAAGGTTTTGGTCCGGTTATTAAGTGGTTCGTTGAGGTAAGAGAAAATCTATAGGCTTCAAGCAGGATACACTTTGATGCCCAATTAAGCCTTGTGTTATAAATGAAACTATTTGCGGGAAGCCAGCAGAGGGAAAAAACACAACAAAAACAAAACATATGTACATATGTAATATTTATTTTGTCTCGCCAGTATTCTCTGCAGTCAGTTAACCAGATCCAATGTGGGCACAGGGTGCCAAATAAAAGCAATAATTAATTTACCGCGGACCATCCAGACAATGATAAGTATTCAAAACTCCCGCTGCTCGTCTCTCCATGTTTGCTTTGTGTTGTTGAGCTCTGAGCTCTGATATCCCCCTTATCAAAGCCAACAATTCATTATTTTGACACTGTGGTAGAAATGTATGTGCTCTTTGAGAATCACTGGTAAATAAAATAATCAGAAACGGCCAATTATATTTATCAGAGTACACTGGGTTTCCATTCCAGAACTCCTCCCATTTAGAGCACGAGCTTACCTAACACAATCTTCGTTGGTATTTCTGCGCACCTTTAATTAATCAAAACCCACTCTTGGAAGGTTATTACAAGAAAAAGGATATGGCACAGAGAGGGGTACCAATGACAAAAAAGTATATTGAAAAAGGGACAATTATTTCTGTGAAATATGGTTAGCTGGAAATGGCCGCTCACTTTCAAATTGACTCGATTGTGGTGCCATTCATCAATGTTAAATGATGGAAATAATAGTGCTTTTTATTGGTTTTGGGGGACAATTGTGTCCAAAAAGTAATATTATTTATTTCCATCACAGTGGAGTCTGTATTTAAGCCCATATTTCCCTGTGTCTGATGCTATAAATTGTCCTCCTTTATAATCTGTGTTAAGAGCATGAATTTTACATTTTGGACAAATAATTGAATGAATGCAGGAAAACCCATCATTTTTCACATAAGCCAAATAAATCAAGGAAAACAATACAGCCATGTGGGACCTCGGGGACAGACATTGTGAGGCACTTTACACAGACTTTTTCCAATAATAACATTCTGTCTGGGGGAAAGACATTAAGACAATTATATAAAGTAAGTCAGAAAAAGTTAAACTATTAAACACACTCTGCAAAGTCCACTAATCACTGGAAACGAAACAAGCAGGAAAGAGCCAAAAGCCATCATCATCCCCGTATCGATCTGTAGGAAATATGTATTTTTAAAGCAGCTGCATCAAATTCTATATTGAACCTTCTAGTGATGCTAAGTTCATTTAGAGTTTTAAAGTCAGAGTCAACTCTTTTCATTTTAAACATTGCTTTGTTTTAAATGGAGCAAAAGCTGCAGCTTGTATCCCCAAATGACTCCCCAAATGTCTTGACACGGTGGATTTTTATGTCAGGACTTCAGACCTCCATTATGTCAGGACTTCAGACCACCATTATGTCAGGACTTCAGACCACCAGTATGTCAGGACTTCAGACTGCAATTATGTCAGGACTTCAGACCACCATTATGTCAGGACTTCAGACTGCCATTATATCACAAATTTAGACCGCCATTATGTCACAAATTTAGACCACCATTATGTCAGGACTTCAGACCACCATTATGTCAGGACTTCAGACTGCCATTATGCCACAAATTTAGACCGCCATTATGTCACAAATTTAGACCACCATTATGTCAGGACTTCAGACCGCCATTATGTCACAAATTTAGACCACCATTATGTCAGGACTTCAGACCACCATTATGTCAGGACTTCAGACCGCCATTATGTCACAAATTTAGACCACCATTATGTCAGGACTTCAGACCGCCATTATGTCAGGACTTCAGACCACCATTATGTCAGGACTTCAGACCGCCATTATGTCACAAATTTAGACCACCATTATGTCAAGACTTTAGACCGCCATTATGTCACAAATTTAGACCACCATTATGTCAGGACTTCAGAGCTCCATTATGTCAGGACTTCAGACCGCCATTATGTCACAAATTTAGACCGCCATTATGTCACAAATTTTGACCACCATTATGTCAGGACTTCAGACCACTATTATTTTAGGACTTCAGACTGCCATTTTGTCAGGACTTCAGACCACCATTATGTCACAAATTTAGACCACCATTATGTCAGGACTTCAGACCGCCATTATGTCACAAATTTAAACCACCATTATGTCAGGCCTTCAGACTGCCATTTTGTCAGGACTTCAGACCACCATTATGTCACAAATTTAGACCACCATTATGTCAGGACTTCAGACCGCCATTATGTCACAAATTTAGACCACCATTATGTCGGGACTTCAGACCACCATTATGTCAGGACTTCAGACCGCCATTGTGTCACAAATTTAGACCACCATTATGTCAGGACTTCAGACCGCCATTATGTCAGGACTTCAGACCACCATTATGTCAGGACTTCAGACCGCCATTATGTCACAAATTTAGACCACCATTATGTCAAGACTTCAGACCGCCATTATGTCACAAATTTAGACCACCATTATGTCAGGACTTCAGAGCTCCATTATGTCAGGACTTCAGACCGCCATTATGTCACAAATTTAGACCACCATTATGTCAGGACTTCAGACCACTATTATTTTAGGACTTCAGACTGCCATTTTGTCAGGATGACAGACCACCATTATGTCACAAATTTAGACCACCATTATGTCAGGACTTCAGACCGCCATTATGTCACAAATTTAGTCCACCATTATGTCAGGACTTCAGAGCTCCATTATGTCAGGACTTCAGACCGCCATTATGTCACAAATTTAGACTGCCATTATGTCACAAATTTAGACCACCATTATGTCAGGACTTCAGACCGCCATTATGTCACAAACTTAGACCACCATTATGTCAGGACTTCAGACCGCCATTATGTCACAAATTTAGACCACCATTATGTCAGGACTTCAGACCACTATTATTTTAGGACTTCAGACTGCCATTTTGTCAGGACTTCAGACCGCCATTATGTCATAAATTTAGACCACCATATGTCAGGACTTCAGACCGCCATTATGTCACAAATTCAGACCACCATTCTGTCAGGCCTCAAGCACCATATTCAGCATACTGGCCTGTTGACTGGCCAATGTCTCCCTGGATCCTGTTAAGTAAGGATAAAACAGAGTGAAATAGGGTTAGAATTGGGTTAAGGGTTTAGCCCTTCCCTGATATAAAGGGTACTACCTAATCTTGCCCAATAAGAACACACATTTTTCTCTTGCAAAGAGTTTTGCTGCTGTGTCTTACTAAATATGATCCTGGTCTCTCCAGGTGAAGGGCTGTATCAACTCCCCAATGAAGGGCTGTAGCCAATCCCCAGCACAGTCAGAGGTAAAAAGATGCTGCTTGGCGAACTATGCTCTGAGTCAGACCAGCCCATACAGTACATGTGTTTATATTCCCTGGGGAGAAGGGAGGACTGTGTCTGTGTGTTTGTCTGATCCCAATTCACTCTGGTCACATGCTTTTTATTTGAAAGAAAGAAAGAAATTAAAAAAGAAAGAAAGAAAGATCACTTCAAAAGATTGTGTTTGGGTTGTTGTGTGTCATTGATGACATCAATAGCAGAGCAACAATCATACCACCAATCTCTTTTTGTTAGTAAAAAAATGGGTGTCTGTTTAAAAACCACAAAAGCCCAAGTTGTTTTCTTCAGCATCACATTATTTTTCTCAGGTTTTTCTCATGTTGTTCTGAATGTAATGTATTATACCCTCTCCACCCTGTCAATAACAACAATAACAAAAGTGCGTTTCCCTGCAGGTTTATGGCTGCAATACAGTCCACAGTCCCAAAACTGTTGAAAAAGAGAGACTTTTGGAAACAAGTAACTTCTGAAACTGTTTAAATGGAACTCGAGGAAGAATGCTGTAATACCAAATGGAGACATGTCTAAAATGAGTTTCAGACCAAATTGGATGTTTGTGTCGTCAATTCTCTGAACCCTTGTCTGTTGCAAGTGTGTTAAAGCCATAGCAGGCAGAGGAAGTATTGACTGGATGGGTCTTGCTTATAAATGCACTATTACCTAGTAATAAGGCTGTTATTACATTTCACAATAAACAACATTGCAGATACGTTGGTTAGTCATTTGACTGATGCATGAATAACTCTTGTCATGATAAATTGTTATGTTGTACATTTTAGCATTCGTTTTCAAAATAAGGAGAGGGGATATAACTTCCTCCTGCATAGTATTTTCAACACATCCTCAAAAGCAAATTAAGATAACGGCTAGCAAGAGCGATTATGGAGTGTGTTGCCCTTTTAATTATGGAATGTGTTGCCCTTTTAATTAAGGAGAGTGAGGAGTCTGTAGATTATGGTGTGTGTTGCCCTTTTAATTATGGAATGTGTTGCCCTTTTAATTAAGGAGTGTGAGGAGTCTGTAGATTATGGAGTGTGTTGCCCTTTTAATTAAGGAGTGTGAGGAGTCTGTAGATTATGGAGTGTGTTGCCCTTTTTATTAAGGAGTGTGAGGAGTCTGTAGATTATGGAGTGTGTTGCCCTTTTAATTACAGAGTATTTTGTCATTTGTTAGCTGTCAGTGAATCTGCACAAAATAGTATTTATACTAAAGGTACGACAGGTTTGGGAGGTGTCCCACAGCTGTCCCAGCAGTTCGTCCTGTCCCACTCTCACAGAAGGTTATTGGTTGGTGCACAGCAGGCCACTACAGCCTAACTGACATTAACCCTCATCTTCCTTGTCACAGGCCACCATTGCTCTCACGGACACTCTCTCTCATCAGAAAGGCATTTACCAAATTGAGTCCAGCATATATCTTTAATAAAATACATCTGCCACCTGAAGGTTGGTGGTTGGTCGGCGTTGGCTTTCAATTTGTCAAAGGTTAGTTCACATGCAGCCTCTCGTTGCGGGATTCGGCGAGGGCGAGGTGGGGACTGCTGGGTGCGACACACGCACATCACTGCTGTCAGACCCGGGGAAGGCATCAGGCGGTGGCCGACAGCGGCCTGTCCACCGTTGTCACATCCGTGGCCTGGCATTTTGGAGACAAATGCTAACATGTCAGCGAGCTGGAGCCATGGAGGCTTGAGCTGAATAATTGCGTCATGTTGTTTGACACAGGGGTTTAGAGTGGTACTGTCACAGCAGCGCATAGAGACTCCTGATAAATTAACATTATGCAAACGAGGAGACCAACAGCCGTGTTGTTTACTTATAAAGAGTAAACACTGTCAGAGGGAATGTATTCACGGCCCAGGGTGGAAACAAGCCTGTAAAATGCTGCCCAGCAATTATGGCTTCATCAGCTCATATACAGTACTGTACAGCACTGCAAGGAGCAATACGTTCTCAGTCATGATGAGCTCAATAATTTCTAGCTTCATGAGCAAATATTAGTAGTTTGTCTAGTCCTGAAGTGCCCCCTCAGACCCCCGACTCCCTGCCCCCCACCAGGCCCCACCCCTAAGGATAACAACCAGATAGCAAATGGACCTATCACATCCTCTGAAGTCAGACCTGGCTGGAGCCCATGGAGACAAGAGAGCAGTACCAGAAGCCATGGGGCCTTCATTTAGGCCCTGACATACAGTATACTACCTGACAGTGGCTCCTGCTTCAGTGGAGCAGGCCAGGTTGGTGAAGGGTAGACAGTGGTGGTGGTGGGGGTCCAGAGTAATTCTCAGGGGGATCCTTTTAGAGTCTCAGGCACAGATTAGTTGTGTCATGGCGGACCGCAGGGAGCATCAATCAGCTTCCTGCCTGATCGTGACGCTGTGTGACAGGCGGCGTTACCCCGAAACAGGCCTGGTGGTGAATTAGAATGAAAAAGGCCAGAGAGGTAGGGGTGGTAGGGAGAAAGAAAGGGATAGAGAGAGAGAGAGAGAGAGAGAGAGAGAGAGAGAGAGTGCCTTAGATCTCTCTGCCATGATATAATTGCGGGGCTGGCAACTTTTGAAAAAAGCTTGGAGTGAGATTTGCTATGTGAATTTCATTACCAACCTGGCACAATCCCTAGAAGGGGTGCTGGGAAAAGTGTACTGTTTTAAAGCTAATTTCCTGCAATTCTACATATTTTGACCTGGCAGAGGCCTATGACCATGGTGGAAAATACAAATAAATAAATCCACAGGCCAGGTGTATTCAGGATGCTTTGAACATTAAATAAAGACTCAAAATTTGACATTTGGTACTTTGAGATTTGGGGGGGATTAAATGTTAAGTATGGAGCACAGTTGTAAATTTAACGTGCTAATAGACTAATTAGAAAAATAAAAGCAGTGGATTTCAATGCATGAGATATAAGGCATGTGCCGTGAGAATGTGAGAAGAGGGTCAAATGTGTGTGTCTCACGGCCAATGAGTTGGCAGCGCTGTCATTGAGCGGTCAACTGAGTCACCAGTTTTTATGATTGATGGCATGTGTTGATAGTGTGACCTTGTACCAAGCATTCATTACAGTCATCCATTCTCAAAATGAGTTAGGGTATTCACATCTGGTAGAAAACTATCAATTGAATCCGAACACAAATTCAATATGTGTTCAGTGACAGTCATCATGAGATCAAGTATTGCATTTTTCATGAATCAGAAGCAATAGGCCATGGCAGAGAAGCCCATTCTCATTTATGACACTGCCGTAGAGTGAGATATGTGATAGTCACTCAAAATGCCAGCTCATTCCTTCAGACTTCCACCTGACTGTGCTTCGGGAGGCTTGTAAGGCCAACAGCACCACTATAGGATACAGCAGGGCCATTCAACTGGCAGGCCAGATCCGGTCTATTTATTCATTTACACTGGCCCTTTGATACATTCTGAACATTACTAAAAGATTTGCCAAAATCCAACGTTGAGTGAAAAACATTTCAAGCACTATGGTTGTTGTCTATAGCAGTGACTCCCAAACTGTAGGGCACTCAGTCCAGCTTTCAATTTACTCCTGAAAGTTGTAATAGTAGGATGTGTTACGGACTGAGACGTGGCCAGCAGATAATAGACCTGAATTAACAAGGTGAATGATGTGATGGAGAAACGTTAGTAGTGTTCAGTATTACATGCTGATCAAACCGGACGCGCATGTGCGTCCACGTGTGCCATCGCACGCATGTTGATTTTGTTCACACCCACAGGTTGACATATCGATCAGGACACACAGGTTGACATATCAAAATAACCTCTGAACCAATTATATACATTTGGGGACAGGTTAAAAAGGATTAAACATTTATGGCAATTTAGCTAGCTAGCTTGCTGTTGCTAGCTAATTTGTCCTGGGATATAAACATTGGGTTGTTATTTTACCTGAAATGCACAAGGTCCACTACAACAATTAATTCACAGATAAAACGGTAAACCGAATTCGTTTCTCATCATCTCCTCCTTCCTTCAGGCTTCATTTTCTTCTTTGGACTTTATATGAATTTTGGCTACCAACTTTACGTGTATTTCTACAACCAACTGGAGTGAGGACCTCAGTTAATCTTTCAATCACCTACGTGGGTGTATGCTCTTAAAAAACAATGAGGAGATGGGAGAGGCCAGACTTGTAACGCTTTGAGCGTCACAAATAGAACCAATTTCTATTTTAGCGCCTGGCCAAGCCGACGCTAGGTGGCGCACGCGAGCAGTGTGGGTCCAATGATTGAATAACATTTATTTATTTTGCAACGCGAGCGCATGCGATGCGAGCGGTGTGGTCAGCATGTTTGAAATTCTCCAAGATCTATTAAAATAGAGTTTTATTTTGTTGCCAAAATGAATTATACATTACAACTGCATGGTAGTATTAAGTATTTTCATATTCCATATTGAATATAAAAAATAAAGGTCTCAAGTTTAAAAAGCTATCTCCATACATCTCCATACATACACATTCACCTATTACCTTTCACTAATATTAAAATTAATAGTGCACATAACCTGAGGCTATTCAATCAGTAGTATTTAGCATTTAGTAAAAAAAAAAATATTTGGCATGTAAAACCATCAAATTGTGCATAAAAAGGTGAATTACATTACACAGAGCTCACTGTACTAGCAGTGTCAATTTCCATAAAGCTACAAATGACTGGAGGCCTGTGCTAAAGAGTGCTACAACCAGTACATTCTAAACCATCAACATGTGAGCTAACAATAGCTTAAGCCCGATAGCCTAGAGCTAGCTAGCGCTTAGTAAAGCTACATTCGGTAAG
Organism: Oncorhynchus clarkii lewisi; assembly: GCF_045791955.1. Lineage (NCBI taxonomy): Eukaryota > Metazoa > Chordata > Actinopteri > Salmoniformes > Salmonidae > Oncorhynchus > Oncorhynchus clarkii. The sequence goes on from NC_092178.1 coordinate 19,932,247, forward strand.
CATAACGCTAGGGAATTGTTAAATGCTATTTTCTAACAAATATAAACATTTTCAACACATTCTATCACCATATTGCATTATTTACATATATTACCTGAAGTAAACTTAACATTTGTTCATAGAAAATAAACCAAATTGGTGCTAAAAACATTGTTGAAAAAATACACAAAGTTCTTATTCCCTTTTCTTACATTATATCATTTGCAACCTAGCAAAAATCCATGACTTATAATGGGGAATATACCAAAACGTTTTTCACTCGGTTAAAACTCATACTCCCTTCAATTGCCTTAAACATCATCAAACTCATGGACTATGTAGTTAACCATGTTATCTCAATATTTTGTGAGTCGTATTGCACTTTTGCACATTATATGCCTGAATTAACATGGTAGAATGATGAAACAGAGAAAAATTCATCGTGTTCAGTATTAGGCATTCTCCAAAATTGAATAATAGTTTTTTCTTCATATAAATTTGGCTCTAGCTTTTGAATGGTTTAAGCTACAAAATGTATGATCCCATTTCTGAAAGCTTTTTTTAAAACCTTTATTTAACTATGCAAGCAACTTAAGAACAAATGATTATTTACAGTGACGCCCTAAAAGGGGATTGTGGGTTTACTGCTTTGTTCAGGGATAGAACTACAGATTTTTACCTTGTCAGCTCGGGATCTATCAACCTTTCAACTACTGGCCCAACGCTCTAACCACTAGGCTACATAATCTGTTTCCCTATCTGACTCTCACAAGTACTTGTTAGAAGGGAGTGTGACCAAAAATTCACCTACTGACTGAGGGAAATTAATTCAAAGCATACATCCTTCAGACTGGAATTTGGCATTACCTGATTTGACATATCTTTGTGTTATTTGTTGAGATGCTTAGTTTTCTGATGATTTAAAAATGACCAACTTACTTTTAAGAAGCTTTTTTTGCGCATTTTCAATGATGATAAACAAATTGGCTGAACTTCGCCCTCCACTTCTTTCCTTATTACTTTTAGCAACATTTCATTTGAAGAAAAGTACTTTATTGGTGTGTGTGTGTGTGTTGCTTTTTATATACAGTTCTTCCTAAGAATAATAGCATGTGGAAATGCAATTAACCTTTTTACATCTGGCCCGGGTAAGAATATAGTTGAATAGCCCTGCGATACAGCATAGGCTGTGTGGTTGTGAAATAATGAAGTTATTCATCTCGTTCCAGTGGCTTTGGTGAGTCAAAATAACAAGAACAACAACTTTCTTGGAGACTTCCGAAATGTCCATCCAACAATTCAGTAAACCTCAAACTATCTGAAATGCTTGCCTGACCATAATGTCTAGCAAGAGATTTTCAGGAAAAAAAATGTAAACCGAAGAAAATGAAAACCATAGATTACAGTGAAGAATATCAGTGAATGGTAAAGGTTACCATGACAACCTTTCCCTCACTGGAGATCAATGGGTGCAACACAACACATATGCCTACATGTCCACCCCTATACAGTGGATGCATTATTTAAACTACACCTTCACATTGGGCCTTTGGCCTTCTAGAGATGCTATACTCTGACATTTGGACCGAGTATATATTTTTTAAATATTTTTTTTCATTTCCAGCGCTGACCTCATTTTACCTGCAGTCTCCCATCAGATTGGGAGCAAATGGTTCTCCGGTGAGCTAGGGTCATCTTCATACCTCCGACCACTTGGCCAAAACACATAATGACAATTAAAGGGCACCCTCCAATCCCCTGCTTTATTTACTCATGCTTACTTCTTCCAGGGATGGACTGGGACCAGAAATAAACACACATCCGCCAATTTGTTTCCTCACAACTGAGGCCCCCATTATTAGCCAGATAGTGACCATGCTGCGCAACAACATCAACAATTTAGGACCAGCCCATCTATCATTTGTCCCTGACCTGCCCTATGGTCAGTCCATTTCTGGCTTCTTCCCTGAAAACCACAGATCCATGTCTCATTGCATGCTGAAGAGAGGAAAACCGTTTTTCCCTGCCACCCAGGCCCCTTAAAGTGTAATGTCCATGCGCAAAACTTGGCTGTTGTCTTTTAAATGTCACACGAAAATATGTTGGAGTTCTAGCTTGAAGGCCTATAGTTTTTATAGTTTTATAGTCTCCCCATTTTCCCCTTTTGACGTGCTTTGCTCATTTGTAGTACCAAAGACAATGTTTGAGACAGTTTTGACCTCTCATAGGAGTACAAACATACCAAATGTGTATTTATTTTGAGAGAAAGAAATCATGGGAGGGTGGTTACAGGTACAATATACAAATTCATATAACATCATATTCACCTGTGGGCTGCAACTCAAAAAGACTAGAACAATAAATAAATGACAAACATATTCTGATAGTGAGCTTTTGACCTGCTCTACTACCATCCGTGCATACATTGATAATAGGCCATTAATATTAATGCACTGCTTTCCCATCTTGTTAAACAATATTTAAAATGTATCCATTATGGAGTCACGTCACACATTTAATAAGGCATCATGTCCATGTTAAAACGTTTATTTTGGTACTAATATGAAAAGAGAGGAACCATGATGATAGTCAAGACTAAGGGAGAAACTTGTTCATATACAAATAACTCGAAATCTGAACAATATATTTACATTGCCATTTCAGCTTCCAATGTATACTACACTATTCCTCAAGGCCCCGATTCCGACCCGAGTTGAGCGTGAGTAAATGGAACATAATTCCCTTTTTATGAACTTTTCTCTCTTTCGGTATTCTGACCTTAAACATAGGCACGAGAATAGCATGCTATTCACCCGCTATTCATTCAGCGGTGGATATCTAAGAAATAAAGGCTGTGGCGGTGTGTCTACAGATACGCCGTATTCTGACCTTGACTTAATTCCCTCATTATTCCATCAACTTTACGTCCAAGGAAACCATGAATAAGGTCGAGCGAACCTGCCTTTTCCTAGTGGAAAAAGCATCTACTTTATTTTTTCCGATAGAAATAACAGCGTTCTCCATGCACTGTCATTTCTAAGTGGTTTATGAGCTATTGATAAGAGTTAGGTACACATAGAAATTGTTTTAGAAGATTTTTCCTTGTGAACTCTGGAAATTAATGTGAAACCAGCCGCATGGAAGCAAACTGAAAATCATATCAACACGAAACTTATTGCGGCCCCTTTTTCACAGTGAAATATGCTATAAATAGCTGTGCCGTTATTCCAAGGTATAGACTTCTGTAGGGCTGAGCCTGCTGAGTTGATTCATGTGCTTCAGAACATTTTATTTATAGCCTATGCCAAGGCTTTTCTTTGTATTATTTTACAGTTTGTATCATGTTAAATATCTGCCACTATCAGGAGCAACCATCACTAATACCCACATACATTTATAACGGTCACTTCAGTGTTAGCTTTCTTCAATTTGTAGCTTACCTTTTGAATCATTCCATTCCGTGTACCTTTCTTTCCTCTATCACGTCCGTGTAAGTTGTTCCTGAGGGTCGCTAGCATTAGTGGATCATATTATGCTGACATTGTGCAATAATTTGGGACATGTAGCCCATTTGAATCATTATCAAATCAAATTAAATCTAATTTCATTGGTCAAATACACATGGTTAGCAGATGTTAATGCGAGTGTAGCGAAATGCTTGTGCTTCTAGTTCCGACCATGCAGTAATATCTAACAAGTAATCTAACAATTTCACAACAACGACCTTATACACACAAGTGTAAAGGAATGAATAAGAATATGTACATATAAATATATGGATGAGCGATGGCCGAACGGCTTAGGCAAGATGCAGTAGATGGTATAGAGTACAGTATATACATATGAGATGAGTAATGTAGGGTATGTAAACATTATATAAAGCGGCATTGTTTAAAGTGACTAGTGATACATTTATTATAATATTACAATTTTTAATTGTTAAGTGGCTGGAGATTTGAGTCAGTATGTTGGCAGCAGCCACTCAATGTTAGTGATGGCTGTTTTAACAGTCTGATGGCCTTGAGATAGAAGCTGTTTTTCAGTCTCTCGATCCCAGCTTTGATGCACCTGTACTGACCTCACCTTCTGGATGATAGCGGGGTGAACAGGCAGTGGCTCGGGTGGTTGTTTTCCTTGATGATCTTTTTGGCCTTCCTATGACATCGGGTGGTGTAGGTGTCCTGGAGGGCAGGTAGTTTGCCCCCGGTGATGCGTTGTGCAGACCTCAATACCCTCTGGAGAGCCATACGGTTGTGGGCGGAGCAGTTGCCGTACCAGGCGGTAATACAGGCCGACAGGATGCTCTCCATTGTGCATCTGTAAAAGTTTGTGAGTGTTTTAGGTGACAAGCCAAATTTCTTCAGCCTCCTGAGGTTGAAGAGGCGCTGTTGCGCCTTCTTCACCACGCTGTCTGTGTGGGTGGACCATTTCAGTTTGTCAGTGATGTGTACTCCGAGGAACTTGAAACTTTACACCTTCTCCACTACTGTCCCGTCTATGTGGATAGGGGAGTGCTCCCTCTGCTGTTTCCTGAAGTCCACGATCATCTCCTTTCTTTTGTTGACATTGAGTGTGAGGTTATTTTCCTGACACCACACTCAGACCACGTGTACCAGGTTAAACCTGGAGCCTGGTGCGAGGTTCACATGACTGGACTGTTGTCATACAGTTCCATGATTAGTGAGGATTAGGGTAGATTTATAGGATTATTGTTCAACCCCTATTGTACACTTTTTTCCACCTTCCAATATTTCATGGGATTGAACTTGAATATGACAACTTTCAGAATACCACAGTATTTTTTTAATCAATATATTTATGATTCATACATACTGTACTTTCCTAACCTTAAAATGTGGCAAACTAATCTACACTATCAGAGTAATTTTGGTGCTGAAACTGAGATGAAGATGCATAGATGGCCTTCTTTCATTGATCCCTATTTTCTGAACCTGTTCTCTCAACCTTTAATCATACAGAATTGTAATTAAAGGTACAATTTAAATGGATGGCTTAACACAAATGTATTGGAAACCCTATTGAATGAAAACTCCATGAGAAAATCTGCTAGCCAGCAAGTGGGAGGGTTTTCAGCAGTTGAATTAAACTTATTCAGAGCCTTCAAGGTAGCCACAACTGCTGAGCGACTGAATAAGGTAAGTCTGAAAACCAAATACTGAGAAGTGCGTAGGAAAGGCGAGTGTTGGAAAGGCCTAAATTCCTAAATCGTAATTGGCCCCAAGTGCACCAACTGCGCCTTGAACTTTTCCAACTCTTCCCACACCTCCCAACAGTGTTAAGTTCATCCAACACAAAATCTATGCAATGAAAAACAGGCATTCTTAGTTTATTGCTGCCCCAGCAGAAAGGAAAGTACAAGGCTAGAATACAATTTTGTTAGTCTTATTAAAATGGCATTATTCCTGAGGTATTGACAGGCTGAAAAAGCATTGTTTTTATGCACCCAGTCTGAACCAAATTCATTTACAATGACAGAGTGTCTAAAGAAAATAGTGAGTGTAGCCAACAATGGATTAGTCTGTGAACTTCTTGTGAGGAGAGTTGCTATGCGCACAAATGCAAACACACGCACAGGTACTGTACACAATGGAATGTGTGTGCATGCGTGCGTGTGTGCATGCGTGCACATGTGCGTGCAAGCATGCACACACACACACAAGCCCAGTGTCAAAAGCACTTCAGTGTCAAAAGTCAAGCTGCGAGTTGTCTTTTTTTCTCTCAACTGTCATTCTTGATTTCTAATTATTTTCCCCTTTCAAGCTCATAAAACATGTCCTCCAACAAAGCGACCATATTGTTGAGCCCTGCACAAGCCACAGATCCCGTCAATCCTGTTTGTAATTATCAACTCATTTGGGAATATGGGATTTACTTAAAAAATAAAGCATTGTTTTGCTCTTGGACTAAACCACATCACTCAGCATCAGACAGCCTTTATTTTATCTTCAAAACCAAGAGAATGGAAATTCAACAATAAGGCGCCACTGATGAAGTCTGAAAGTCCCCCAGGAAAAGAGTTTGCTTATTGAAGATAGCATAGTTTTTTCATCGCAGGGAAGAAGGATATTTTGTCCGTGCATCTCAAATGATAAATGAAGTCTAGGCCAATCATTTATGCAGCACATTTTTCAGGAAAACATTACATGGTGTGGCAACAGAAAACATACAACCACAATGGAATTCAAAGGGAAAAAATGATAATAACACAATAAGCTGGATCTCACTTAGGCCTGCGAGACATTCAGGCTTTGGGGGTTTTCTGAACTGCGTCAGAACTGGTTTAAGACGCCATTTTGTCGTATACGTCCTCATCTTTCATAGCTGTGACAGCTGGAAGTTCATGGATGGATCAGAAAATATGCACCAAACAACCAAATAAAAACATTAGCTCAATTTTATATTGTGAAGAACAGTACCCACCACACGTAGAATGTCTGATTTGTATTTGATACTCAACAGACAATAGTAAGGAGAGAAGCCATACCATTTGCTCTGAGAAATTCTCAAGGGAGAATCATACCAACAAACACAGCTAGATTACATTTTTATGGTTCAAGTGGGACCTCTTTAGGTTGAGGGCATGTCACTTTGGATGAAGAATCTGTTGTTGAGTTGCACTGTCTCCGGCAGGCTGTAGGAGCAACATGCAAAGTTAGTCTCTCACACACATACTGTACTGTTAATGGAGATGTCTTGGGATTAGAGGAAAGGTCAGTGGCTCTACCACGTCAGCCTGTTTCTGTCTTTGCCATAACCAAGCTCAGAAATGTCCGACCTGGTTACAAATACTAATTTGATATCATTTCAAATACTGTGCTTACTGTAACTGACCTTAGCAATGGAATGGAACCAATAGAATAGTCACAAAATAGCAAAACCTGCCCATCTCGCATTCCAGACATGCTAAAAGTATTTGATAGATTTTTTAAAGTATTTGAACCCAGGTCTGGCCTGCAGTGATACCAGTCCCTATAACCCAGGCTGCCTGCAGTAATAGTCCGGTAATTGACCCAGGTGGAGAAGTGAGTCAGTGGATTCATGAGGTGCAGCATGATTCATAGGATTCATTTGAATTTCATAGCTCGGGACATTTACAATAGGCCCATGCATTTACTCTGAACAAAAATATAAACGCAACATGTAAAGTGTTGGTCCCATGTTTTATGAACTAAAATAATAGATCCCAGAAATATTCCAACAAAAAGTAGATTTCTCTCAATTGTTGTGCACAATTTGTTTAAATCCCTGTTAGTGAGAATTTCTTGTTTACCAAGATAATCCATCCACCTGACAGGTCTGGCATATCAAGAAGCTGATTAAACAGCATGATCATTACACAGGTGCACCTTGTGCTAGAGACAATAAAAGGCCAATCTAAAATGTTAAGTTTTATCACACAACACAATGCCACAGATGTCTCAAGTTTTAAGGGAGCGTGCAATTGGCATGCTGACTGCAGGAATATTCACCAGAGCTGTTGCCAGAGAAGTGAATGTTAATTTCTCTACCATACGCCACCTCCAACATTGTTTTAGAGAATTAGGCAGTACATCCAACCGGCCCTACAACCACAGACAGCCCAGGACCTCCGCCTACAACCATGTGTAGCCCAGGACCTCCGAATCCGGCTTCTTCACCTACGGGATCTTCTGAGACCAGCCACTATGGGTTTGCACAACCAAAGAATTTCTGCACAAAATGTCAGAAACCGTCTCAGGGAACCTCATATGCATACTCGTCATCCTCACCAGGGTCTTGACCTGACACCAGATCGGCTTCGTAGCCGACTTCAATGGGCAAATGCTCACCTTCGATGCCTACTGGCACGCTGGAGAAGTGTGCTCTTCACAGATGAATCCCGGTTTCAAATGTACTGAGCAGATGGCAGTGTCGTGTGGTTTGATGATGTCAACGGTGGGAACAGAGTGCCCATCGTGGCGGTGGGGCTATGATATGGACAGGCATAAGGTATGGACAACGAACACAATTGCATTTTATCGATGGCAATTTGAATGCACAGAGATACGGTGACGAGTTCCTGAGGCCCATTGTCGTGCAATTAATCCACCGTCGTCACCTCATGTTTCAGGATGATAATGCACGACACCATTTCGCAAGGACCTGTACACAGTTCCTGGATGCTGAAAATGTCCCAATTCTTCTATGGCCTGCATACTCACCATACATGTCACCCATTGAGCATGTTTGGGATGCTCTGGATTGATGTGTACAACAGTGTGTTCTAGTTCCAGCCAACATTCAGCAACTTCGCACAGTCATTGAAGATGAGTAGAACAAGATTTCACAGGCCACAATCAACAGTTTGATCAACTCTATGCAAAGGAGATGTGTCACGCTGCATGAGGCAAATGGTGGTCACACCAGATACTGACTGTTTTTCTGATCCACACCCCTACCTTTTTTTACAGCTATCTCTATTCCCAGTCATGTTAAATCCATAGATTAGGGCCTAATGAATTTATTTCAACTGACTGATTTCCTTATATGAACTGTAACTTTGAAATTGTTGCATGTTGCATTGATATTTTTGTTCAGTGTACTACAGAATAATACTAGTACTACTACTACATTGACAAGACTACTAATTTTACTTCTATTCACACTTATTCCTTTAGTAGGTTGCGTTGCACTACTAGTTCTACTACTGCTATGACTACACCTACTCAAAGCTTGTAATGCCAGGGTAGTGGGTTCAATTCCCAGGACAACCCATACATACATGACTGTAAGTCACTTTTGAGAAAAGTGTCTGCTAAATGGCATATAGTGTTTTTATATTTAATATTACTACACTACTACACTACTGTTGCTGCTGTCACACCCTGATCTGTTTCACCTGTCCTCGTTATTGTCTCCACCCCCTCCAGGTGTTGCTTGTTTTCCCCCGTGTATTTATCCCTGTGTTTCCTGTCTCTCTGTGCCAGTTCGTCTTGTATGTTTCCAAGTCAACCAGCATTTTTCCTGTTCTCCTGCTTTTGCATTCTCCTTTTTCTAGTCCTCCCGGTTTTGACCATTGCCTGTTTCTGGACTTTGTACCAGCCTGCCTGACCATTTTGCCTGCCTTGACCACGAGCCTGTCTGCCACTCTGTACCTGTCACGTTCTGACCTTAGTTCTTTTGTTATGTCTTTGTTTTAGTATGGTCAGGGCGTGAGTTGGGTGACTTGTCTATGTTCCTTTTTCTATGTAGTGTGTTTGTGTTTGGCCTGGTATGGTTCTCAATCAGAGGCAGGTGTCGTTAGTTGTCTCTGATTTAGAATCATACTTAGGTAGCCTTTTCCCACCTGGGTGATTATTTTCTTTTATGTGCATGTCACCTTTCAGAACTGTTTCGTTTTCTTATTGGGGACCTTCAATGCTGCATTTCTTATTTTGTTTAGTGTTCTCGGTTTAATAAATACATGATGAACACTTACCACGCTGCGCTTTGGTCCTCACCTCATTCCATCGACGATCGTCACAGTACCTCCTGGACTCTGATCTGGTTTCGACCTTTTTGCCTGTCCACGACCATTCTTTTGCCTACCCCTTTTGGATTAATAAACATTGTACAACTCCAACCATCTGCCTCCTGTGTCTACATCTGGGTCTCGCCTTGATAGCAGCTACTACCACTACCACTACTGCTACTACTATTACTACTGCTCCTGCTACTGCTACTACTACTACTACCGCTACTGCAACTACTGCTGCTGCTACTACTACTACTACTAATACTACCGCTACCACTACTGCTATTACTGCTACTGCTACTAGTACTACTACCGCTACTGCTATTACTGCTACTGCTACTAGTACTACTACTACTACTACTACTACTACAACTAATGCTACTACTGCTGCTACTACTACTACTACTGCTATTACCGCTACTACTACTACTACTGCTATTTCTGCTACCGATACTACTGCTATTACTGCTACTGCTGCTTCTACTACTACTACTACAACTACTGCTACTACTACTACTACTACTAGTACTACTACTAATACTACCGCTACCGCTACTGCTATAACTGCTACTGCTACTAGTACTACTACAACTACTGCTACTACTGCTGCTGCTACTACTACAACTACTGCTATTACTGCTACTGCTGCTACTACTACTACTACTACTACTGCTTTTACTGCTACTGCTGCTGCTACTATACTACTAGTACAACTACTGCTACTACTACTGCTACTACTACAACTACTACTACTACCGCTGCAGCTACTACTGCTGCTCCTCCTCCTACTACCACTACTGCTGCTAATGCTACTGCTGCTATTACTAATAGTACTACTATTACTGCTTCTGCTGCCGCTACTGCTCTAGTTACAAAAGTGCAGTAATATCTAACAAGTAATCTAACAATTCCCCAACAACTACCTAATACACACAAATCTAAAGGGGTGAATGAAAATATGTACATGTAAGTATCATGTAAGATGTCATTTACAAAATGCCTCCAACACTCTACTCAGCAAATTGGATGCAGTCTACCACAGTGCCATCCGTTTTGTCACCAAAGCCCCATGTACTACCCACCACTGCGACCTGTATGCTGTCGTTGGCTGGCCCTCGCTTCATATTTTCCGCCAAACCCACTGGCTCCAGGTCATCTATAAGTCTTTGCTATGTAAAGCCCCGCCTTATGTCAGCTCACTGGTCACCATTAGCAGCATCCACCCGTAGCACGCACTCGAGCAGGTATGTTTCACTGGTCACCCCCAAAGCCAATTCCTCCTTTGGCCACCTTTCTCTGCTGCCAATGACTGGAACGAACTGCAAAAATCACTGAAGTTGGAGACTCATATATCCCTCCATAACTTTAATGTCACACCCTGACCTTGGAGATCCTTTTAATATCTCTATTTTGGTTTGGTCAGGGCATGAGTTGGGGTGGGCATTTCTATGTGTTGTGTTTCTCTGATTTTCTATCTCTATGTTTTGGCTGGGTATGGTTCTCAATCAGGGACAGCTGTCTATCGTTGTCTCTGATTGGGAACCATACTTAGGTGCCTTTTTTCCCACCTGTCTTGGTGGGAATTTGACTTTCTTTATGGCACTTTGCCTTTGAGGTTCACGGTTTGTTTTTGTATTGTTTATTGTTTTGTAGGCGTCATTTTGATCATTAAAAGATAATGTACGCTCACCACCCTGCACCTTGGTCCTCTCCTTCAAACAGCCGTGACATTTAAGCACCAGCTGTCAGAGCAGCTCACAGATCACTGCACCTATACATAGCCCATCTGTAAATAACTACCTCATCCCCTTCTCCATTGCTTTATCTTGGCCAGGTCACAGTTGTAAATGAGAACTTGTTCTCAACTAGCCTACCTGGTTAAATAAAGGTGAAATAAATAAAGAAAATATATATTTATATAAAAGTATATGGATGAGTGATGGCCGAACAGCATAGACAAGGTAGAATAGTATAAAATACAGTATATACATGTGACATGAGTAATGTAATATATGTAAACATTATAAAAGTGGCATTATTTAGAGTGCATTGTATAAAGTGACTAGTGATCCATTTATTAAAGTGGCCAGTGATTGGGTCTCAATGTACGCAGCAGCCTCTGAGTTATTGATTGCTGTTTAGCAGTCTGATGGTCTTGAGATAGTATAATTATCTTATAGTGATAACAATATTTCTCATCATCATTATAATTATCCTCATTCTCTTTCTTGTCCTCCTCCTCATCATCCTCCTCCTCCTCATCGTTATCACCATATAGTAGTAACATTCTGACTGTAAGTCATTCTTGGGCCACTGACCTTGATGATGTACAGTGCATTAGGAAAGTATTCACTTTTTACCACATTTTCTTACATTAGAGCCTTATTCTAAAATTGATTAAATACATTTTTCCTCATCAATCTACACACAATAACCCATAATGACAAGGTGAAAATTGATTTTTAGAAATGGTAGAAAATGTATAAAAAATAACAAACTGAAATATTACATTTACATAAGTATTCAGACCCTAAGTATTCAAAATTGAGCTCAGGTGCATCCTGTTTCCACAGATCATCCTTGAGATGTTTCTAGAACTTGATTGGAATCCATCTGTGGTAAATTCAATTGAAAAACAGCTTCTATCTCAAGGCCATCAGACTGTTAAACAGCCACCACTAACACTGAGTGGCTGCTGCCAACACACTGACACTGACTCAACTCTAGCCACTTTAATAATGGGAATTGATGGGAAATGATGTAAATATATCACTAGCCACTTTAAACAATGCTACCTTATATAATGTTACTTACCCTACATTATTCATCTCATATGCATACGTATATACTGTACTCTATATCATCGACTGTATCCTTATGTAATACATGTATCACTAGCCACTTTAAACTATGCCACTTTGTTTACATACTCATCTCATTTGTACATACTGTACTCGATACCATCTACTGTATCTTGCCTATGCTGCTCTGTACCATCACTCATTCATATATCCTTATGTACATATTCTTTATCCCCTTACACTGTGTACAAGACAGTAGTTTTGGAATTGTTAGTTAGATTACTTGTTATTACTGCATTGTCGGAACTAGAAGCACAAGCATTTCGCTACACTCGCATTAACATCTGCTAACCATGTGTATGTGACAAATAAAATTTGAAATTTGATTTGATTTGATTTGATTGTACATGATTTGGAAAGGCACACACCTGTCTATATAAGGTCCCACAGTTGACAGTGCATGTCAGAGCAAAAAGCCATTAGGTTGAAGAATTTGTCCCTAGAGCTCAGAGACAGGATTGTGTCGAGGCTCAGATCTGGGGAAGGGTACGAAAAAATGTCTGCAGCATTGAAGGTCCCCAAGAACACAGTGGCTATCATTTTTAATTGGAAAAATGTTTGGAACCACCAAGATTCTTCCTAGAGCTGGCCACCTGGCCAAACTGAGCAATCGGGGGAGAATGACCTTAGTCAGGGAGGTGACCAATGACCCGATGATCACTCCAACAGAGCTCCAGAGTTCCTCTGTGGAGATGAGAGAACCATCCAGAAGGACAACCATCTCTGCAGCACTCCACCAATCAAGCCTTTATGGTAGAGTGGCTAGACGGAAGCCACTCCTCAGTAAAAGGCACATTACATCCCACTTAGAGTTTGCCAAAAGCCACATAAAGGACACTGAGAAACAAGATTCTTTGGTCTGATGAAACCAAGATTGAGCTCTTTGGCTTGAATGCCAAGCGTCATGTCTGGAGGAAACTAGGCACCGCTCATCACCCCACCAGTACCAACCCTACAGTAAGGCATGGTGGTGGCAGCATCATGCTGTAGCAATGTTTACGGCAGGTACTGGGAGACTTGTCAGGGTTGAGGGAAAGATGAACGGTGCAAAGTACAGAGAGATCCTGCACCAAAGCGCTCCTGACCTCAGACTGGCAGGAGTGGCTTCTGGACGTCTCTGAATGTCCTTGACAGAGCCTGAACTTGAACCCTATCAAACATCTCTGGAGAGACCTGAAAATAGCTGTGCAGCGACGCTCCCCATCCAACCTGACAGAGCTTGAGAGGATCTGCAGAGAACAATGGGAGAAACTCTTCAAATACAGGTATGCAAAGCTTGTAGTGTCATACCCAAGAAGACTCGAGGCTGTATTGGCTGGCAAAAGTGCTTCAACAAAGTACTGAGTAAAGGGTCTGAATATTACTGCAAATGTGATATTTCAGTTTTTTTAAATTATACATTTGCACAAATTTCTAAAAACCTGTTTGTGCTTTGTCATTATGGAGTATTGTGTGTAGATTTATGATTAAAAAAACTATTTCATAAGTTTTTGTATAAGGCTGTAACATACAAATGTGGAAAAAGTCAAGGCATCTGAATACTTTCCGAATACACTTTAGATCCTATAATCAGCCAGGGATATAGTCTAGCAGGCCGGGCTGCGGTGGAGTGTAGTGTAGTCTGAGAGTGACTCTGATGTAAAATCTGTTCCTCCATGCAGCCTGGTGCCTCTCCTCCCTTCTCCTCTCCTATTTTCTCTCCTCAAAGCTCTCTCTCTCTACGCTAATCTGATTGATCTGAGGCACACAATCAATGTTTATGGCTGGGCGACTAGAGGTCAGGCTGTCACTGCTTCTCCAATTGCCTACTAACAATTTCAGCAAGGTTTTGCAAGTTAAAAAATACGCCGCCGAGAAGCAAACAAATTATTTTAGGGGGAGGCAAGCCGTTTTGTTGGCCTCTCTCTCTCTCTCTCTCTCTCTCTCTCTCCATCTCTCTCTCTCTCTCTCTCTCTCTCTCTCTCTCTCTCTCTCGTCGTCTCTCCTGCCTTGAAACAGGAGCAGATGGCCTGGTAATGAAAACCGTGTGCCTGCTCACATAAGTCTGATAAATGAAAATCACATTTTTTTAAATGAAAGAATTAGAATGAGGGTGAGGTACTAAACTTAGAGAAGGCCTGTATTGGTGAGAGGGGGAGTGCCCCCTGTGTATCTAGCATTCCTTTTCTCTGTCTCTTTCTCCGAATGTCTTGACACTGTGGATTTCATCTCTCTCTCTCTCTCTCTCTCTCTCTCTCTCTCTCTCGCTCCCTGCCAGCCTCTCTCTTCCCTCTGTCTTTCCCCTTCAAAATGCACTAGCCATTGGCAGCTATGTGTAAACAGAGCCATACCTCTTAACACCTAGTCAACTGGACCAATCAACAGACAGTATTTGGCTGTAATCAAACCATTATTATTCAGCTAGATGTAGCCTCACACACACACCTTTAGGGGGAAGGCCCTGCCTCTGATACAGTCACAACCATGTTTCCAGGTTTCATAAAGCAGCTGGGTCCTGGCAGTAAAATGTGATATGCAGCAGGCTCTGGGCTCTGGACTCTGGGCTCTGGCCTCTGGGCTCTGGACTCTGGGCTCTGGGCTCTGGCCTCTGGACTCTGGGCTCTGGGCTCTGGCCTCTGGACTCTGGGATCTGGCCTCTGGACTCTGGACTCTGGACTCTGGGCTCTGGCCTCTGGACTCTGGGCTCTGGGCTCTGGCCTCTGGACTCTGGGATCTGGCCTCTGGCTCACAGCGCTGTGCCATCCAGGCTGCTTGGGTTGTTGTTGTGTATTCTGATTTACAGGTGTAGGGAGAGTGGTAGCTCTCTCACAAGTATAGTAACTCTGAGTTAGCATAGGATAGGACAGTGCTGTGCTCCGAAGGGTAGAGCCATTAAAGTCTGGCAGTCCTTACAGTGCAGTTAGTGTCATATTTCAAACCTGCAGAGGGTATAGGAAGTGAAATAGCGTTGCTGCTATATTTTGCATGTTAGTCCCGGGTGAGTGTATTGTAGGCTAATGATATCATCAGTCATCCCATACATCCCCATGGCTAAAATAATCATGATAAAAGTTTGAATGTGAGGATGACACACAATGCCTTTGGGAATGCACTGTGTGTGTGTGTGTGTGTGTGTGTGTGTGTGTGTGTGTGTGCGTGTGTGTGTGTGTGTGTGTGTGTGTGTGTGTGTGTGTGTGTGTGTGTGTGTGTGTGTGTGTGTGTGTGTGTGTGTGTGTGTGTGTGTGTGTGTGTGTGTGATGAAACTAAGGTTACGGTATGTATGTGTGTGTATGTGTGTGTATGTGCGTGCCTGTGTGCCTGCGTGCGTGTTTGAGTGGGCCTGTGTGTGTGTGGGTGAGAGTACTTAATAAATAATTGATAATGTTATTTTTCAAACATTTTATTTAAAAGTTGGTTCAATGCTGTTCATATATTCATAAATACAATCTGAGTATATCAATATGAGTCATTTCAACAGAATCCACAGGGGAGTCACATTCCTGCGCTTCTCCTCCAGATATAGAGGGTTACAATGGCAGATAAATCCTCTTGGGATCTTCAACTCAAATGCCTTCTGAATGGAGCATTCCCATTTCTTTGATAACAGCTTTGATGTCCTAAAATGCACGGTTCTTTTATAATTCTTTATGGAATACAAAGTTACCATTTCATTCATTGAATAATATTTTTTTAAAGAAAAGGATATACATATCGAAGTAGGAAGTTTATGTACACTTAGGTTGGAGTCATTAAAACTCGTTTTTCAACCACTCTTTTTGGGATAGGGGTAAGCATTTTCACTTTTGGATGAATAGCGTGCCCAGAGTGAACTGCCTCCTACTCTGTCCCAGATGCTAATCTATGCATATTATTATTAGTATTGGATAGAAAACACTGAAGTTTCTAAAACTGTTTGAATGATGTCTGTGAGTATAACAGAACTCATATGGCAGGCGAAAACCTGAGAAAAATCCAACCAGGAAGTGGGACATCTGAGGTTTGTAGTTTTTCAAAGCTTGGCCTACCGAATACACATTGAGATATAAATGAGGTTGCACTTCCTAGGGCTTCCACTAGATGTCAACTGTCTTTAGAAACTGGTTTGAGGATTATACTATAAAGGAGCGGCTCATTAGACCTCTTTGAGTCAGTGGTCTGGCAAAGAGCCTCTGTCTCATGATGTGCACTCCCGACAGGGTTACCTCTCGTTCCAATGCTTTTCTGAAGACAAAGGAATTCTCTGGTTGGAACATTATTGATGTTTTATGTTAAAAACATCCTAACGATTGATTCCATACATCGTTTGACATGTTTCTAAAGGACTGTAACAGAACTTTTTGAGTTTTTGTCTGGACGAAATGTTCGCGCCTCATGAAGATGGATTACTGGGCTGAACACGTTAACAACAAGTGGCTATTTGGACATAAATGATGGAACTTTATGGAACAAATCAGTCATTTATTGTCGAACTGGGATTCCTGGGAGTGCCTTCTGATGAAGATCATCAAAGGTAAGTGAATATTTATGGTGTTGTTTCTAACTTTGTTGATTCCAAAATGCCAGATATTCCTCTGGCTGTTTTGGGCTCTGAGCGCCGTTCTCAGATTATGCTTTTTCCGTAAAGTTTTTTTGAAATCTGTCACAGCGGTTGCATTAAGGAGAAGTCTATCTTTAATTCTGTGAATAACACTTGTATCATTTATCAATGTTTATTATGAGTATTTCTGCAAAATCACCGGATGTTTTGGAATCAAAACATTACTGCACGTAAAAAGCCAATGTAAACTGAAATTTTTGGATATAAATATGCACATTATCGAACAAAACATACATGTATTGTGTAACATGATGTCCTATGAGTGATTAATTGTATCTCTATTTCTTATCTACATATTTCTTATCTATATTTCTGCTTTTTGTGACTCCTATCTTTGTCTGGAAAAATGGCTGTGTTTTTTCGACTTGGCTATGACCTAACATAATCATATGTTGTGCTTTAGCTGTAAAGCATTTTTTAAATCAGACACAATGGGTAGATTAACAAGATGTTTATCTTTCATTTTCTGTATTGGACTTGTTAATGTGTGAAAGTTACATATTTCAAAAAAATATTTTTGAATTACGCGCACTGCCTTTTCAGCGGAATGTTGTCGAGGGGATCCGCTAGCAGAACTAGAAAGGTTAAGAAACGCTAGAAAGGTTAACAAACTATAGTTTTGTCACGATTGTCTGAATGAATGGACCAAGGCGCAGCGTACTTAGAGTTCCAAATGTTTAATAAACATGCAACTCATCAAGAACAATACAGGAGAAAACGTGACGTTCTGGGCTGCTCACAGGCAGCTACACAAAAACAAGATCCCACAATCAACAGATGGGAAAGGCTGCCTAAATATGATCCCCAATTAGAGTCAACAATAGACAGCTGCCTCTGATTGGGAACCATACCAGGCCAACAAAGAACTAGAAAACATAGGTTCGCCCACCCTAGTCACACCCTGACCTAACCAAATAGAGAATTAAAAGGATTTCTAAGGTCAGGGTGTGACATGTTTTGACAAGTCGGTAAGGACATCTACTTTGTGCATAACAAAAGTCATTTTTCCAACAATTGTTTACAGACAGATTATTTCACTTATAATTCCCTGTATCACAATTACAGTTGGTCAGAAGTTCACATACACAAAGTTGTCTGTGCCTTTAAAAAGCTTGGAAAATTCCAGAAAATTATGTAATGGCTTTAGAAGCTTCTGATAGGCTAATTGACATCATTTGAGTCAATTGGAGGTGTACCTGTGGATGTATTTCAAGACCTGCCTTCAAACTCAGTGCTGCCAAGACCTCAGAAAAAAATTGTAGACCTCTACAAGTCTAGTTCATCCTTGGGAGCAATGTCCAAACGCCTGAAGGTACCACATTCATCTGTACAAACAATAATACTGTCACGCCCTGACCTTAGTATTCTTTGTTTTCTTTATTGTTTTGGTTAGATCAGGGTGTGACATGGGTGATGTATGTCTTTTTGTACTGTCTAGGGGTTTTGTAGGTTTATGGGGTTGTTTACTATCTAGGTGTTTATGTATGTCTATGGTTGCCTAGATTGGTTCTCAATTAGAGGCAGCTGTTTATCGTTGTCTCTGATTGGGAACCATATTTAGGCAGCCATGACCTAAACAAATAGAGAATTAAAAGGATCTCTAAGGTCAGGGTGTGACATGTTTTGACAAGTCGGTAAGGACATCTACTTTGTGCATAACAAAAGTCATTTTTCCAACAATTGTTTACAGACAGATTATTTCACTTATAATTCCCTGTATCACAATTACAGTTGGTCAGAAGTTCACATACACAAAGTTGTCTGTGCCTTTAAAAAGCTTGGAAAATTCCAGAAAATTATGTAATGGCTTTAGAAGCTTCTGATAGGCTAATTGACATCATTTGAGTCAATTGGAGGTGTACCTGTGGATGTATTTCAAGACCTGCCTTCAAACTCAGTGCTGCCAAGACCTCAGAAAAAAATTGTAGACCTCTACAAGTCTAGTTCATCCTTGGGAGCAATGTCCAAACGCCTGAAGGTACCACATTCATCTGTACAAACAATAATACTGTCACGCCCTGACCTTAGTATTCTTTGTTTTCTTTATTGTTTTGGTTAGATCAGGGTGTGACATGGGTGATGTATGTCTTTTTGTACTGTCTAGGGGTTTTGTAGGTTTATGGGGTTGTTTACTATCTAGGTGTTTATGTATGTCTATGGTTGCCTAGATTGGTTCTCAATTAGAGGCAGCTGTTTATCGTTGTCTCTGATTGGGAACCATATTTAGGCAGCCATCGTCTTTGGGTATTTTGTGGGTTATCATCTATGTCTATGTCTAGTTGCCTGTGTCTGCACTAGTTTTATATAGCTTCACGTTTGGTTTGTTGTTTTTGTATAGTTTGTTAAGTGTTCTTCGTCTTCATTAAAAAGTATGTATTCTAATCACGCTGCGCTTTGATCTCCTCTTTACAATGAGCGTGACAAATACGTTAGTTTAAACACCATTGGACCACGCAGCCGTCATACCGCTCAGGAAGTAAACACGTTCTGTCTCCTAGAGATGAACCTACTTTGGTGTGAAAAGTGGAAATCAATCCCAGAACAACAGCAAAGGACCTTGTGAAGATGCTGGAGGAAACAGGTACAAAAGTATCTATATCCACAGTGAAACGAGTCCTTCATCGACATAACCTGAAAGGCTGCTCAGCAAGGAGGAAGCCACTGCTCCAAAACCGCCATAGAAAAGCCAGACAACTGTTTGCAACTGCACATGGGGACAAAGATCATATCCTCTGGTCTGATGAAACAAAAATAGAACTGTTTGGCCATAATGAACATCGCTATGTTTGGAGGAAAAAGGGGGAGACTTGCAAGCCAAAGAATACCATCCCAACTGTGAAGCATGGGGATGGAAGCATCATGTTGTGGGGGTGCTTTGCTGCATGAGGGACTGGTGCACTTCACAAAATAGATGGCATCATGAGGGAGGACAACTATGGCGATATATTGAAACAATATCGCAAGACATCAGTTAAACCTTGGTGGCAAATGGGTCTTCCAAATGGACAATGATCCCAAGCATACTTCCAAAGATGTGGCAAAGTGGCTTAAGGACAACAAAGTCAAGGTATTGGAGTGGCACTCACAAAGCCCTGACCTCAGTCCTATAGAAAATGGGCAGAAATGAAAAAGTGTGTGCAAGCAAGGAGGCCTACAAACCTGACTCAGTTACACCAGCTCTGTCAGGAGGAATGGGCCAAAATTCACCCAACTTATTGTGGGAAGCTTGTGGAAGGCTACCCAAAATGTTTGACCCAAGTTGAACAATTTGAAGGCAATGCTACCGAATACTAATTGAGTGTGTGTAAACTTCTGACCCACTGGGAATGTGATGAAAGAATAAAAGCTGAAATGAATCATTCTCTCTAATATTATTCTGACATTTCACATTCTTTCAATAAAGTGGTTATCCTAACTGACCTAAGACAGGGAATTTTTACTGGCATTAAATGTCAGGAATTGTGAAAAACTGAGTTTAAATGTATTTGGCTAAGGTGTATGTAAACTTCCGACTTCAACTGTGTGTAACAAAGCATGATGCGTTTTAAAATGGTGGTTGTTTAAACCCAATTAAAACGGACAAGGAAAACATGATTTTGTGTGTTGCATTATTTATTTGTCATGATGGCATGTCATACAGCAAGTGAATGATTTAAGGAGTTAGCCATGCAACATGATTCTGTTACACAATTGAACAACCCTCAGAGCCACGAAAAAATACATATTGGCTTTTGGTTAAAAACATTTTTTTTTAAATATTTGAATTATTCACTGCTTTATTTCAGAGCATTGATTAAGTAGATGAATTACTAGAACTACATACCAGTGAATAAGTCAATTAATAATGCATTGCAATTTAAATACTGTACACACTCTCTCCATGCTAATCATAGAGTATGCTAAGCCTGCTCACTCCGTGCTTGAGCACATCAAAGTCAGTCTAGAACACGCTCGTTAGGCTGAATTAACTGCATGCTTTCGACCCGCTTGCACGGAAAACGCCAATTCCACGTTGTAAATATACGCTATGAATTGATTGTAAGCAGTTGCAGCAGGACAATATCATCCAGTGTATAACATATCAATATAAACAGCTACATAGAGCATTGAGCTACATAGAGGGTACATAGTGGCTACATAAAGGCTACATAGAGGCACACAGAGATTACATATAGGCTACACATAGCATGGAGTCTATACTGAGCCTACATAGAGCATAGAGGCTACATAAAGGCTACATTGAGACTACATAGGGGCTATATGGAGGCTACATAGAGGGCTACACAGAGGATACATAGAGGCTACACAGAGGCTACATAGAGGCTACATATAAATGTAAAAAGAGGCTTAGACTGTATAGAGTCTCATTCCGTTGTCTTTCTGGACATTGTATTGTACACTGTATAGTATTGTTTCAACTGCAAACAAACCCCAAATAAATACAATAGGATAACGAGAATGTAGATTATGCAAATGTCATTGTGGTATATCTATGCAATGGAATGTTTGAGTTTGGTGTCTCCAACAGCAAATAACTCAGATTTAACTTCTGAAAATGTATTTAAAAATCATAACATTTTAGAACAACCCAAAAATATATTAGAAAATTATTATCAGCTGTTGCCATCTATTACATTTTCATTACAGTCCAGCTTCTTGACTTTCCAAACAAGAAAAAAGTGGTTTCATAACTCAGGAGACATCATTTTTCAACGTAGGTACTAATCAATCAGTTGGTGATCTCTTTGCATCAGAGAAACATTTGGTTTGTTTGTGTTCAATGTTGTTGTAAATGACAGGGGGGATAAACGGAGTAGATGTGTTATTTCTGCTTCTATAATGATATTTGATATCTTAATCATAGTCTGGTCACCAAACCAGAATCACTTTATAAAGAACATGCAGTATTCCAGTTTGGACAATCCATCAAAGACGATGTCAACACTGTTTATAATCACAAATGAAATCTAAAAATATATAAACATGAGGATGCAATGAAATACTGAACAGAGACATACTAAGCAAAACCAAATGTTTTCTTAGCTAAAAACATATTAAACTTTTAGATTGAAATTAAACAATGTAGTGGATTGTAAATGGAGACAAAGTAAATGTGTTCTAATCTTTTAACAGTAGTGCTGATAATCAACAGGACATTATGCTTGTCAGTAGAATGGTGGGGAAAATATTCAACAACAAAACACACATTTGAAGCTACACAGTCCTTAGCCTCATTACAGCCTCTGTTAGACCGACAGATGGTTGTACAGTGATTAATGACACACACACACACACACACACACACACACACACACACACACACACACACACACACACACACACACACACGTAATAATTTTGTTGGATGGTGTATACCATGTGTATCCCATACATACAATGAATAAAACTTGAAACACACAAACAGTTAAGTAAAAAAGCTAACTCTGAACTCTGTATAATTGTGTCCGTTAATGTGGTTATAATTGTAGTAATGTAGTAATAATTATTAAACTGTGTTTTATGACTTCTCTTGTTGCACTTCTAGCTCATTCTATAAACATGCCTCTTGCTGGACATGGTAAGATATGTCTAGAAAAGAGGCATAAACATTCTGCAACATGACATGACTTTCCGCGAGGCGCGTTTCAGATAATTCTCTCTTAAATCTGCAGCAATAAAATGGAATACATGTGTGGAACTAAACATCATATCACGTATGTATTTATGTACCATGTAATCGTTTCTTTGCATGACACACCAGCTGTAAGGACTACGTTGTAGAGCTGAGGAGAGAGAAAGGAACTATTGTTTTGACCTCACTCGCATTAGTCGATCAAGTTCATAAAATAAAAACAAACGTAGATTCCATGACCGCCGAAAGAAACCACAACTGGTTAGCATTTGCTGGGATATTATTGTCTTGTTTTGAAGCAGCAGGCAGCGAGCGAGTTTCAGTATATGTAACGGTAATGACTTACAGGAATAAATTACGCCGGCGGCATTTGCGTCCCAAATCTTTCACCCTCTGGCTGGCTCCTTCCTGACTCTAATTCACGGCACACACCTATGAAAACCTCTCGTATTTTTGCAGGCCGTTTATTTTCAAAGCAGTGGCCTGTGTGTGAACAGAGGTTCCATTCAGATCTGGAGAGAGGGGGTAATGGTGGAAGGGGCCAAACGCTGGGGTAGCAGAGACCAACCTGCACCTGCTTTTTAAACACTTTAACAGGCAATTATCCTGCCAGGCCAGCTCCAATATGGCAAGCAGCAAGCCCACAACATAAATGTCCCAAAGTGGAGCGACAGGAGGAGAGGGAGGGTGGGGGGACATGGAGGGGTGGTGATTGTTGTAATGAGGGTGGCTGGGTGTGTGTGTGTGTGTGTGTGTGTGTGTGTGTGTGTGTGTGTGTGTGTGTGTGTGTGTGTGTGTGTGTGTGTGTGTGTGTGTGTGTGTGTGTGTGTGTGTGTGTGTGCGTGTGTGTGTATGTGTGTGTGCGCGTGTATGTGTGTGCGTGTATGTGTGCGTGTGTGTGTGTGTGTGTGTGTGTGTGTGTGTGTGTGTGTAGGGGTGTGTGTGTGTGTGTAGGGGTGTGTGTGTGTGTGTAGGGGTGTGTGTGTGTGTGTGTGTGTGTGTGTGTGTGTGTGTGTAGGATTGGGGTGAGGGGGAGGCAGATACATAGGGTTTCAAAAAGAGTAGGAAAAATGGTTTAATCTTCTTTTAAGTGGATGAAATTTGTCAATTGTTCGTTAAATTCTTAAATGTATAGTGTTCATTACTAACACTTTCAAAATTCTGAGACAATTTCAAATCAAAACATTGTCACTAATTGTTATTTACTGACTGAGCTGGATAAAATTATGAATAGTTAATTATTAGTAGTTTATTAAACCGTAATAAAATAACGCTTATAGCCCATGCTCAGTTATTCTGCCTCATCAGTGTCAGGTGTGTATTACATTAATAGGTTTTACAAATACAGAGAACATTGCCACTGAGTTCCATGTGAACAGTAATGTGACATTAATATGCACAGAGCTCGGCAATTAAAATATGCTAATATATTGTGTCAGGGAGTAAGTTCATAACTCAACTGCACTGTGATAGATAGATGAGTGGTCTTAAATATTTATGAAAGCATGATCCATTAAAACATTTGGTGATTATTTTATAAATATCCTCTTGGAAGAGCGTTTGGAGTTGTACCACATGTACCACATGTTAAAGCAATGGTAAATTAATTTCTTTGAGCTTTAGAATCTTTCTGTGCTTTCAGTCTGTGCTGGATAAGAGGCTTTTAAGTGGCCAAAGAAAAGACTCAGTAAAAATATACAAATATGTCACACACACAAAAAACAGGCAATTTAATGAAGCTGACTTTAAGGAAGACAAAGGGGGTCTTTTCAAGACAGTGTGTCTTGTTAAAACGATTAAGGGTTAAAAGAGGACAACAGATCAGTCCTCTCTGGAAGTCATTACACAGTCTAAAATGGGAGGTGTGACGAGGTGTCGTTTCAGGGTTTCAAAGGATGTCTGGCACTCTGCCGTCCATAGGAATTTCACTCCTTTTCGCTTCAACGCGTTGAGGGGTTCTGCCACCTGGGAGAAGTTCGACACAAACCGATGGTACCATCCAGCCATCCCAAGGAACCGTTGAAGGGCCTTGAGTGTGGTTGGCACAGGAAAATCTTGTACCGCCTTGGTCTTTTCAGGATCCACATGAATGCCGTCGAAAGACACAATATGGCCAAGGAACTTCAGGGAAGTTTGGCAGAAGTTGCTCTTCTTCATATTCACGGTCAGACCAGCTTCTCTTAGCTTGTCCAACACTGCTTGAAGATCTTGAAAGTGTTGTTCTCTGTTCTGGGAGTAGATAATTATATCGTCCAGGTAGACGAAACAGATCTTCCCTTTGAGCTCACCTAACGCAATCTCCATCAGTCTTTGGAAAGTGGCAGGTGCATTCTTTAATCCAAAAGGCATCACCTTAAAGGAAAACAAGCCCTCAGCACAGACAAAAGCAGTCTTGTCCTTGCTTTCCTGGTCCATCTCAACTTGCCAATAACCACTATTGAGGTCAAGGGTAGTGAACACAACAGCGCCAGACAATGACTCCAGGATCTCGTGGATGGTAGGAAAAGGATAGGCATCAGTCTGGGAAACATTGTTGGTCTTCCTATAGTCCACACAAAATCTAAGACCACCAGTCTTTTTTGGGATGAGGACAACAGGAGCAGCCCAAGGAGAGGAGGAACGTTCTATTATATCTTGTGTTAACATATCATTAATGAGTCCCTTTTGGATGATTAGCTTCGCTGGGGACAAACGATATGGCTTTTGCTTGATCGGCATTTCCTGTGTAAGGAATATTTTGTGCTTCAGGAGCCCGGTGCGTCCTAGCCTTGAAGTACATACATCAGCATTATTCTGCAGCTGTTCCAACAGCCTTAACTCCTCTGGATGTTCCAGCTGAGCTCTTCTTACAGCCTGTAAAAGGAGATCGTCAGAAGGATTATCAAGGGTTAGTGGTAACGGAGCAACAGAGAGAGAGAGAGAGAGAGAGAGAGAGAGAGAGAGAGCAAGGAGAGAGAGAACTTGAGAGACAAAAGGATAAAAGCCCAAATCAACTCCATTATCTCCATTCACATTATGATTTGTATTGTCAGCTTGATGGTTAGAAAAGAGAGAGAGAGAGAGAGAGAATTAAAGTTTCCATTTTTGAAAAACGTAAATCAAAAACATATTTATTGAAAAACGTAAATCAAAAACATATTTATTAGTATCGGAAAACAAACATTCAAAATCTGCATCACTGGAAAAGGGACGGCTAAATATGGACAAGTACATAAACAGAGGGGACATCTGGTTCTGGGTTGCCCGAGTACAGTCCCTCTTTTTCTGGGATTATTTGAAGAACCTCTCCCCTCCTCCAACCCTGTATAGCTGTTAAAGGATTATGATAGACCATGGTGAACCATTAGTTAGGGATGACAGACATCCATAAGCTCCCCTCTCTCTGTCAAAATCTACAGTATCGTTGCAATAGTCATGTTGTGTGGTTCACCTTATGTACTGTAACAAACAAGTACATTGCATAGATGGGTAGTAACATCGGTTTCGTAGGTTAGATTGATGATATTGTAGCAACCCTCTTCTAGGTTTGGGAGAAACAGAGAGGCAGAACTTGAGAGACAAAAGGATAAAAGAAAGAGAGGGAGAGAGAGAAAGTGAGAAGGGAGAGAAAGAGAGAGAGAGAGAGAGAGAGAGAGAGAGAAACAGAAGGGAGAGGGAAAGAGAGAGAAAGAGAGGAAGAGAGAGATAAAGAGAAGCGAGAGAGAGAGAGAGAGAGAGAGAGAGAGAAGGGAGTGAGAGAGAGAGAAAGAGAAGGAGAGAAGGAGAGAAGGGAGAAAGAGAGAGTGAGAAAAGAGAAGGGAGAGAGAGAAAGAGAGAGAGAGAGATGAAGCCTGGCACTGGCAGAGAGGACGGGGCATCCTCTGGCAGATCAGAACAAAAGAGTTTGTGACCAAATTAGGCTGGGGTCTCGGTGTGGATAAGAATGTGTTACATCATGGTGACAGCGACAATGTGGTGTGGGCACAGAGTTGGCAGTGTCTATCTGGCTAGCGCGCGCACACACACACACTCACACACACACACACACGTAGTACACACTAGGGCAGGGAAGATACCAGTATCGCAATACTTGTTTGTGGCATGGCAAGGAAACAAAACCCAAACGTCTTTAGGAAAACAGCTCTAATGTTGAAAACAAACATCATTATGTTGTCATCCAGAGTTACATTTATTTATTTTCCAAGATATAGCACATTATATAGCACATTATATTTCAAAGACCAGAGTTTGGTCTGTTTCGTGTTTTCAATTTAGACACAGAAAAGATATTGAGATACTGGTATCGTCCTGCCCCTAGTGCACGCACACACACACACACACACACACACACACACACACACACACACACACACACACACACACACACACACACACACACACACACACACACAAACACACACGCCTTGAGAGTGATTTACTTTGTGTCTGGCACGGGCAGCTCCCTCTGATGTTTGTTTCCAATAAACGCCTCTTCTCTCTCAGGCCCGGGACGCCTCCTCTTTCTCATGCAAGGGACGCAGGGTGTTGCGATGGGATGGCACGCATATCATCAGTCACAGCATGCTGCCGCTGCCAACTTCATATCATCAGTCACACCATGTTCCCGCTGCCAACTCCATGCCCAGAGGAGTAGAGTGCCACACGCCGGCCTTTTAACCCAGGCTCCCTTCCACTCTGTACTGAGACGGCTTTTTTATGACATTACTGTGTGATCTGTGACAGTGAGACTGTGTGTGTGTGTGTGTGTGTGTGTGTGTGTGTGTGTGTGTGTGTGTGTGTGTGTGTGTGTGTGTGTGTGTGTGTGTGTGTGTGTGTGTGTGTGTGTGTGTGTGTGTGTGTGTGTGTGTGTGTGTGTGTTTTTGTGAGTGCATGTGTGTTTTCTTGTCTGAAAGTGTGTGTGTGTTTGTCATACCCATTCTGTTTTTCCACTCGTCTAACTAGCTGACCGCTCTGTCGCATTAAGCTTCCCCCTTTTGCCGTCTTTCAACCTTCGCCAACTGGGCAGGGCCATTTAGCATCAGAGGAATCTGAGAGGGAGAAAAAAGCAAAGTCTGCACCCCTAATTTGTTTATGGGCAGATTTTATACGGCGATCATGTGAAAGGATAAAACGCATGGCTCGCACGCCGCTAGTCGCAGGCCATCTTTCATGTTCACCCCAGTTGACATGATCTTGTTTAGTTGGGAGTTTTCACAGCACCAGCCCCACTTGAGAGAGAGAGAGAGGCAGAGAGAAAGAGAGAGAGAGAGAGAGAGAGAGAGAGAGAGAGGCAGAGAGAGAGAGAGAGAGAGAGAGAGTGACAGAGAGACAGAGAGACAGAGTGAGAGAGAGCGACAGAGACAGAGAGAGAGAGAGAGAGCAACAGAGAGACAGAGAGAAAGAGAGCGACAGAGACAGAGAGAGAGAGAGAGAGAGAGAGAGAGAGAGAGAGAGAGAGAGAGAGAGAGAGAGAGAGAGCAACAGAGAGAGAGAGAGAGAGAGAGAAAGAGCAACAGAGAGACAGAGAGAAAGAGAGCGACAGAGAGACAGAGAGAAAGAGTGAGAGGCCACAGCAGCTACCCAGACATCCAGAGATAGACACAGCTGTGAACTAACGCACCGCAACATTCTAAATAACAGGAGCTCTGACACTGCATTACTAGGCTACTGTCTGTAATTTGTGCCGCAATATGTTTCATGATCTGTGATTTAGTGCATAAAAATCCACCTCAATATTTGCAGCCATAGGTGGTAATATCTCTATAGGAGCTGATCCATTGTCAGTATTGTGGAATAATTCTAATGTTAAGGTAAGATTTGGCTGATCTGAGAGCAGCGCTGCCTTTCTTTTGATCCCATCAGTATCGACACGGTCTAATGATGCACTTAGTAAATGTTCTCTCTACGTGCTTGTTTGTAAAACACTTAAGTTATATCGCAACTGTGAAATGATGCCCTGGTCAACTTAAGTTACATTACAACTGGGAAATTATGCCCTGGTCAACTTAAGTTACGTTACAACTGGGAAATGATACCCTGGTCAACTTAAGTTACATTACAACTGGGAAATGATGCCCTGGTCAACTTAAGTTACATTACAACTGGGAAACGATGTCCTGGTTAGCTTAAGTTACATTACAACTGGGAAATGATGCCCTGGTCAACTTAAGTTACATTACAACTGGGAAATGATGCCCTGGTCAACTTAAGTTACATTACAACTGGGAAACGATGTCCTGGTTAACTTAAGTTACATTACAACTGGGAAACGATGTCCTGGTTAACTTAAGTTACATTACAACTGGGAAATGATGCCCTGGTCAACTTAAGTTACGTTACAACTGGGAAATGATGCCCTGGTCAACTTAAGCTACATTACAACTGGGAAATGATGCCCTGGTCAACTTAAGTTACATTACAACTGGGAAATGATGCCCTGGTTAACTTAAGTTACATTACAACTGGGAAATGATGCCCTGGTCAACTTAAGTTACATTACAACTGGGAAACGATGTCCTGGTTAACTTAAGTTACATTACAACTGGGAAATGATGCCCTGGTCAACTTAAGTTACATTACAACTGGGAAACGATGTCCTGGTTAACTTAAGTTACATTACAACTGGGAAACGATGTCCTGGTTAACTTAAGTTAAGTTACAACTGGGAAACAATGCCCTGGTTATGCTCCTCCTCACTGATATTGTTAAAGAAGAGTTACAATATAAATCAAATTATAATTTAATATAATTGAATAATTATTTAATTTACAGTGTGTAAGCTCACAGTGCCTGTCTTAGCAACAGGAAAATTGTACGTATTCAGGTTTATATTTGTGTTAGTCCATAAATTGGTGATCACTGGGCCTTAATCCTCACATTTCCCTTATTGTTCCACATTTTACATTGCAGAATACCGACAGTACAGGGTATACTCCTGAATTGAGAGATTTCAGACCACTTTGTTGGACATGGTCAGCATTTACCACCCAGCTAAAGACTGACTGTTGCCTGTCAGTGTTAGTAGTGCTTCTCAGTGAGTGAGTTAGCAGCCAGTTGCTGGTGCTGGTTGTATTCTCTGTGTAGGCTGTGATTGACAGTTCTTAAAGCTCCAGGGGTTTCAGCTACATCTAGAGAGCCATCTGCCTTGGGTACTGCAACTCAATCGCCTCCAGCACTTACAATCACATACCCCAGTGAAGAGTAAAAATCTAATTGCTGCAAAACGAGGTAAGGCACTAAAACACTCCCCAGAGAATTTCTTCACCAGCCAATGCACAGACAAAGGTTTTTACACACACACATGCACACATGCATATACACATCTACACACTCACCCTTCAGATGTTACCCAGGCATAGAAAAACACCATCAGCACCTAGAAGATAAAAGTCGTTGAAGGATCTTTGAAGGCACTAAATCCATTTGCAATATGCTCCACCACCCTGCTCCACATTACCGATGACATACAGAAAATACAGAAACTATTTACAAATATTATTTCCTCAGTGATGTTGCAATGATTATGGGATTTTTTTTCCCCTGCTATGCATAGTTTTGGTTTTCAGAGTTTTGGTTTTAGCGCGCTGCTAAACTATCTTTGATGTCGACTGTTCCTCATGGTCTTGTTTCTCTCCCAGATTCTTTGTTCTCAACTTCATCCTAACATTTTCTGCTGAGCTTTGTGGTAGGACAATAATTAGGCATTTCTAAACATGCCTAATCTCCATTTCAATGACGGCATGTAAATCCATTTCACAAGCAGATTATTCCACAAATAATTTTCTAAGCATTCGGGTGAGCCTCTTTCCACCTCCCATGTTTCTTCAATTGAATACATATGCACAATAAATAATGGAGAAGGGACACCAACGACGACTAGAGAACACTACAAACAATGAATCAATTAAGTTCATTAACAGGGACATACTAGCGTCACGCATAGTTGAACGTGGTCTGCACTTCTACACAGCTAAGGCCCAATCACGCAATGTAATGGCAAGGTGGATCAGGAACATTTGTTATCCCTGGCTCCAATACCTCTCTGAAATCAGAAACAGAACAACATCACAACAACCAGCCAACATCTTGTTCAAGTATGTATCATCACATAATATTCAACTGCATGGGAACGATTACGAAAACGGTGATGATGCTCAAGTATAACTGATACGAATATATCCATGGCCTGAGAGAAGAGAAACATAAAGACATATACATATAAAAGTTAATTTGTGGAATTTCTTTCCTTCTTAATGCATTTGAGCCTATCAGTTGTGTGGTGACAAGGTATGGTTGGTGTACAGAAGATAGCCCTATTGAGTAAAATACCAAGTCCATATTACGGCAAGAACTGCTTAAATAAGCAAAGAGAAACGACAGTCCATCATTACTTAAAGACATGAAGGTCAGTCAAACTGGAAAATTTCAAGAAGTTTATTCAAGTGCAGTCGCATAAACCATCCAGCACTATGATTTCCAAATTTCCAAGATGGCATAGCAGTTCAGACGTCTTTTGTCCTCGTCTTGTCGTGTCCCATATATATATATATTTACAACTTTTTTCACATAATTTTTTTAAATTTTCTATCAACTCATCTTCCTCACCAATTTATATTTATAAAAAAGTATTATTTACCTCAAATCTGTAATCCTCCAAGAAGCTAGCCAGAAACTCCAAGAAGCTAGCCAGAAACTAGCCAGAAGCTAGCCAGGAGCTAGCCAGAAGCTAGCCAGGAGCTAGCCAGAAGCTAATCCAGAAGCTAGTTCAGAAGCTAGCTCAGAAGCTAGTTAGCTTCTTTACTGGCAAATCGTTAGTATTCAGCTAACCACGGTTTGTGGTCATCAGCTATCCTTTAGCTCGAAAATCTATCGGCAGTTTTGTACGGCGCAGCGCAGCTCGGAACGGAACATACAGGACCAATTTTTCTCTCCATGTCCCTGGATTTCAACCGCTAACTCAGGACATTCATACCTGGATCTCACAGCTAGCTAGCTGCTATCCGTGTGACTATCGGCTTTCGTCGATTCCGGAGCAAACATCAATTATTCCAGAGGTAGCCAGCTCTGTCAATCACTCCTGAGTTCCATCAATCACTCCTGGGCTGCTGTCACCTATCCGGACCCGTTTTACTGCCTACGCGGAGCCCCAACGGGCCTTCACAACTGGACTGCCGACTGTCAGGACCCGGTTACGAACCCGGGTCTCCGGAGTGAGAAACAGTCACTTAACCTACTGAGCCACGAATAGTCGGCAGAACCCAGAAGATGAGGCAGACACAGCAGTACTTGAGACGGTGTATTTAATGAAGTAAAAAGTCCTTCAGGAAAACATGTAACTTCACAACCTCAAAAGGAATTCCACAAGAACAAAGGTAATCCTCCAAGACAAAAAGGTAAATCCACAAGGTGGTAGGAATAGCATAAAAAGCCTCAAAAGATACTCAAAAATAAATAAACAAGAACAAAAACAGAATTCCACAAGAGAGTCCACCGGGATCAACAAGAGTTCACAGAATACTAGGGCTGGGTGCTAACATACAAACACAGAGCAAAGAACTGAGGAAAACTAAGGGTTTAAATACAATCAGGGGAAACGAGGCACAGGTGCAAATAATAATGGGGATCAAGGGAAAACAAAAGGTCAAAAAGCACAATGGGGGCATCTAGTGACCAAAAACCGGAACAACCCTGGCCAAATCCTGACAGAATCCCCCCCCTAGGAACGGCTCCTGACGTTCCTACCAGCTCTCTCGGGGTGGAGGGCCCTGAACCGACGAATGAGGTCAGGGTCCAGTATGTCTTTGGCAGGAACCCAGGAGCGCTCCTCGGGACCGTAGCCTTCCAAGTCCACCAGATACTGCCAGGACCGCTGCACCCGGCGGGAATCCAGTATCCGATGGACGGTATAAGCCGGCTGGCCTCCAATGACACGAGGCGGAGGGGGAGGTCTGTCTGCCGGGACAAGGGGAGAAAAAACAACAGGTTTTAATAAGGAAATGTGAAACGTGGGATTAATCTTAAGGGATCTGGGTAAGTGTAGGCGATAAGAAACTGGGTTAACTCTCCTGGCAACCTTAAAGGGGCCGATGTATTTTTGGGACAGCTTGCGAGACTCCACCCGTAGTGGTAAGTCTCTTGTGGAGAGCCAGACTCTCTGGCCGGGACGCAGGGTAGGTCCGGGACGGCGACGTCTGTTGGCTTGTTGTTGGTACCTCAGTGAGGAACGCATAAGATTAAGACGGGTCTTCCTCCACATAAGCCGACAGCGTCTGACGAACTTCAAGGCTGAAGGCACTCTGACTTCTGCCTCCTGGTCCGGGAACAATGGAGGGGCATATCCAAACTGACACTCGTGCGGGGACATACCAGTGGAGGAGGAGCGCAAGGTGTTGTGCGCGTATTCGGCCCAAACAAGGAAGGACGACCATGTGGACGGGTTGTTACGAGTCATACATCGGAGGGTGGTTTCCAGCTCTTGATTCATCCTCTCTGTTTGACCGTTGGACTCCGGATGGTACCCTGAAGATAGACTGGCAGAAGCCCCCATGAGTTGGCAGAAGGCCTTCCAAAACCTTGAGGCGAACTGGGGACCTCTGTCAGAAACCATATCTTGAGGAATGCCGAAGACTCGGAACACATGATTAATTACCAACTCAGCAGTTTCCTTGGCAGAAGGTAACTTAGTCAGAGGGACGAACCTGGCCGCCTTAGAAAACCTGTCGATTATGACTAGGATAGTAGTATTGCCATGGGATGGAGGAAGGCCAGTAATAAAGTCCAACGAGATATGGGACCAGGGTCTGTGGGGAACAGGTAAAGGGTGAAGGAGTCCTTGAGGGCAGAGGTGAGAAGATTTGCCCTGGCAGCACACAGGGCAGGCATTGACGAAAGTGGCAACGTCTTCTCTTATGGTAGGCCACCAGAACTTACGCTGGATGAACTCCAAGGTGCGACCTACGCCCGGGTGACAGGTGAGGCGAGAGGAGTGCCCCCACAGAAGGACCTGAGTCCTCACTGCCTTGGGGACAAACAACCGATTGGCAGGGCCTCCTTTCGGGTCCGGTTCGATAGCTTGAGCTCGTCTCACGGTATCCTCAACTTGCCACGAGATCGGAGCCACGATCTTAGCAGCAGGAAGGACAGGCATGTCCGTGTCATCTCGAATGGCAGGAGCGTAGACTCGGGACAGGGCATCCGGTTTGAGATTCTTCGACCCGGGCCGATAGGTGAGGATAAACTGGAATCGATTGAAGAAAAGAGACCATCTAGCTTGTCTAGAGTTCAACCGCTTCGCCTGCTGGATATACTCCAGATTTTTGTGGTCCGTAAGCACTTGAAACGGGTGAGAAGCCCCCTCGAGCCAGTGTCTCCATTCCTTCAATGCCATCTTAACCGCTAGGAGTTCACGATCCCCCACATCGTAGTTCCTCTCAGCCGGGGTAAGCCGGTGTGAGAAGAAAGCGCACGGATGAAGCTTCTTGTCTTCACCCCTCTGAGACAGGACAGCTCCAACACCAACCTCTGAGGCGTCTACCTCCACCACAAACGGTTCATCCGTAGTCGGTAGTATCAGGATGGGAGCAGAGAGGACGCGCTGCTTGAGTCCTTGGAAGGCCGTCTCAGCTTCTCTTCCCCACAAAAACCTTGCATTGCCACCCTTGGTTAAAGCTGAGAGAGCGGCTGCCACCAAGCTGAAGTTCTTGATGAACTTGAGGTAAAAGTTTGTGAAGCCCAGGAAACGCTGAACTTCCTTAACGGATTTGGGGGTGGGCCAATCCGCTACCGCCCCTACCTTCCTGGGGTCCATTTGGACTCGACCGGGTTCCACTACAAATCCCAGGAATTGTACTCGGGATGAATGGAATTCACATTTTTCCGGCTTAACGTACAGATGGCTGTCTAGGAGGCGTTTGAGTACTTGTCTGACATGCTTTGTGTGTTCTTGAAGAGAGCTCGAAAAGATGAGGATGTCATCCAAGTAAACGAACACAAATATGTTAAGCATATCCCTAAGCACATCGTTTATGAGCGCTTGGAACACCGCTGGGGCGTTGGTCAGGCCGAAGGGCATCACCAAGTATTCATAGTGACCAGTAGGCGTGTTGAAAGCGGTCTTCCACTCGTCACCAGGTCTGATCCGCACAAGATGGTATGCGTTCCGCAGGTCAAGCTTAGTGAAAACAACTGCTTCCTGGAGCAGCTCGAAGGCTGTGGCCATAAGGGGTAGCGGGTAACGGTTACGGACGGTTATGGCATTGAGTCCCCGGTAGTCGATGCAAGGACGTAATCCACCGTCTTTCTTGGCCACAAAGAAAAACCCTGCTCCCGCCGGGGAGGTGGATGGACGCATGAGGCCTGCTTCCAGAGCGTCCTTGATGTAGGTATCCATAGCAGCTCGTTCGGGTGGAGATAGGGAAAAGATCCGACCCCTGGGGGGGCAAGTGCCCGGAAACAGTTCGATGGGGCAATCATAAGGTCTATGGGGTGGTAGCATGGTGGCCCTCTGTTTGCTAAATACCAGTTTGAGGTCATGGTAACACTCGGGAACTCGGGTCAGGTCGATGGATTCTAAAGACTCGGGAGTAGAACTCGGGGAATTCGAGAAAATACAAGTAGTTTGGCACGTAGGACCCCACTGCTTGATAGTGCCCACAGACCAGTCGATGTGAGGGTTATGGCTG
Source organism: Oncorhynchus clarkii lewisi (assembly GCF_045791955.1). Classification (NCBI taxonomy): domain Eukaryota; kingdom Metazoa; phylum Chordata; class Actinopteri; order Salmoniformes; family Salmonidae; genus Oncorhynchus; species Oncorhynchus clarkii. Next base: position 19,967,447 of record NC_092178.1, read on the forward strand.
TGAAGCCAGGGGTATCCAAGGACGAGAGGGAACTCGGAACAGGAGATCAAATGAAAGTTCGTAAATTCCTGGTGTTGTGAAACTGAAAGTCGCAAGGAGGTAGTGACATGAGTGACAAGTCCAGATCCCAAAGGGCTTCCATCCAATGTAGTAACCCTCATGGGGTCACTTAGAGGTTCAGAGGGAACGCCATTCTCCTTCGCCCAGACACCATCCATGAAGCTACCTGCGGCTCCAGAGTCTACCAAGGCTTGAAGGTGAAGCTTGTGGTTGTCCCAATGAGTGACTGGAATGAGCAGACGGGAGTTGGACGGATGGGAGGACGTTATCTATCCGAAGGAGTTATCCGGCTGGCTCCTCCGTCGCGACGTTACCTGAACGCCCATCTGCGGCCTGCTAACCGTTAGCTGTCTTATCAGCTGCTATCTGAATAGACAATCGGACAATTTATTTATTTATTTTTATTATTATTATTATTATGCTTTCTTCTTGGGCCTCTATAACTATATCTATTGTTTTTATTTTTGTTGTTGTTGTGTGATTTGGATGAATCCCCTCTACCAGACGGAACCCCACTAATCTACTGACCGAACGCAAGAGGTGGCTAATAACAGACCTCCATCCTATGCTAGCTTGCTACCGATGGCCTGGCTAGCTGTCTAAATCGCTGTGACCCCCAACCAACCTCTCCACTCACCGGACCCTTTTGATCACTCGACTAAGCATGCCTCTCCTTAATGTCAATATGCCTTGTCCATTGCTGTTCTGGTTAGTGTTTATTGGCTTATTTCAGTGTAGAGCCTCTAGTCCTGCTCACTATACCTTATCCAACCTATTAGTTCCACCACCCACACATGCAATGACATCTCCTGGTTTCAATGACATCTCCTGGTTTCAATGATGTTTCTAGAGACAATATCTCTCTCTTCATCACTCAATACCTAGGTTTACCTCCACTGTATTCACATCCTACCATACCTTTGTCTGTACATTATACCTTGATGCTATTTTATCGCCCCCAGAAACCTCCTTTTACTCTCTGTTCCAGACGTTCTAGACGACCAATTCTTATTGCTTTTAGCCGCACCCTTATTCTACTCCTCCTATGTTCCTCTGGCGATGTAGAGGTGAATCCATGCCCTGCAGTGCCTAGCTCCACTCCTATTCCCCAGGCGCTCTCTTTTGACGACTTCTGTAACCGTAATAACCTTGGTTTCATGCATGTTAACATTAGAAGCCTCCTCCCTAAGTTTGTTCTATTCACTGCTTTAGCACACTCTGCCAACCAGGATGTTCTAGCTGTGTCTGAATCCTGGCTTAGGAAGACCACCAAAAATTCAGAAATTTTAATTCCAAACTACAACATTTTCAGACAAGATAGAACTGCCAAAGGGGGCGGTGTTGCGATCTACTGCAAAGATAGCCTGCAGAGTTCTGTCCTACTATCCAGGTCTGTACCCAAACAATTTGAACTTCTACTTTTAAAAATCCACCTCTCTAAAAACAAGTCTCTCACCGTTGCCGCCTGCTATAGACCACCCTCTGCCCCCAGCTGTGCTCTGGACACCATATGTGAACTGATTGCCCCCCATCTATCTTCAGAGCTCGTGCTGCTAGGCGACCTAAACTGGAACATGCTTAACACCCCAGCCATCCTACAATCTAAACTTGATGCCCTCAATCTCACACAAATTATCAATGAACCTACCAGGTACCTCCCCAAAGCCTTAAACACGGGCACCCTCATAGATATCATCCTAACCAACTTGCCCTCTAAATACACCTCTGCTGTCTTCAACCAAGATCTCAGCGATCACTGCCTCATTGCCTGCATCCGTAATGGGTCAGCGGTCAAACGACCTCCACTCATCACTGTAAAACGCTCCCTGAAACACTTCAGCGAGCAGGCCTTTCTAATCGACCTGGCCGGGTATCCTGGAAGGATATTGATCTCATCCCGTCAGTAGAGGATGCCTGGATATTTTTTTAAATGCCTTCCTAACCATCTTAAATAAACATGCCCCATTCAAGAAATGTAGAACCAGGAACAGATATAGCCCTTGGTTCTCCCCAGACCTGACTGCCCTTAACCAACACAAAAACATCCTATGGCGTTCTGCATTAGCATCGAACAGCCCCCGTGATATGCAGCTGTTCAGGGAAGCTAGAAACCATTATGCACAGGCAGTTAGAAAAGCCAAGGCTAGCTTTTTCAAGCAGAAATTTGCTTCCTGCAACACTAACTCAAAAAAGTTCTGGGACACTGTAAAGTCCATGGAGAATAAGAACACCTCCTCCCAGCTGCCCACTGCACTGAAGATAGGAAACACTGTCACCACTGATAAATCCACCATAATTGAGAATTTCAATAAGCATTTTTCTACGGCTGGCCATGCTTTCCACCTGGCTACTCCTACCCCGGTCAACAGCACTGCACCCCCCACAGCAACTCGCCCAAGCCTTCCCCATTTCTCCTTCTCCCAAATCCGTTCCGCTGATGTTCTGAAAGAGCTGCAAAATCTGGACCCCTACAAATCAGCCAGGCTAGACAATCTGGACCCTTTCTTTCTAAAATTATCTGCCGAAATTGTTGCCACCCCTATTACTAGCCTGTTCAACCTCTCTTTCGTGTCGTTTGAGATTCCCAAAGATTGGAAAGCAGCTGCGGTCATCCCCCTCTTCAAAGGGGGGGGACCCTCTTGACCCAAACTGCTACAGACCTATATCTATCCTACCATGCCTTTCTAAGGTCTTCGAAAGCCAAGTCAACAAACAGATTACCGACCATTTCGAATCTCACCATACCTTCTCTGCTATGCAATCTGGTTTCAGAGCTGGTCATGGGTGCACCTCAGCCACGATCAAGGTCCTAAACGATATCTTAACCGCCATCGATAAGAAACATTACTGTGCAGCCGTATTCATTGATCTGGCCAAGGCTTTTGACTCTGTCAATCACCCCATCCTCATCGGCAGACTCGACAGCCTTGGTTTCTCAAATGATTGCCTCGCCTGGTTCACCAACTACTTATCTGATAGAGTTCAGTGTGTCAAATCGGAGGGTCTGCTGTCCGGACCTCTGGCAGTCTCTATGGGGGTGCCACAGGGTTCAATTCTTGGACCGACTCTCTTCTCTGTATACATCAATGAGGTCGCTCTTGCTGCTGGTGAGTCTCTGATCCACCTCTACGCAGACGACACCCTTCTGTATACTTCTGGCCCTTCTTTGGACACTGTGTTAACAACCCTCCAGGCAAGCTTCAATGCCATACAACTCTCCTTCCGTGGCCTCCAATTGCTCTTAAATACAAGTAAAACTAAATGCATGCTCTTCAACCGATTTCTACCTGCACCTACCCGCCTGTCCAACTACTCTGGACGGCTCTGACTTAGAATACGTGGACAACTACAAATACTTAGGTGTCTGGTTAGACTGTAAACTCTCCTTCCAGACCCATATCAAACATCTCCAATCCAAAGTTAAATCTAGAATTGGCTTCCTATTTCGCAACAAAGCATCCTTCACTCATGCTGCCAAACATACACTTGTAAAACTGACCATTCTACCAATCCTCGACTTTGGCGATGTCATTTACAAAATAGCCTATCACAGTGCAATCCGTTTTGTCACCAAGCCCCATATACTACCCACCATTGCGACCTGTACGCTCTCGTTGGCTGGCCCTCGCTTCATACTCGTCGCCAAACCCACTGGCTCCATGTCATCTACAAGACCCTGCTAGGTAAAGTCCACCCTTATCTCAGCTCACTGGTCACCATAGCATCTCCCACCTGTAGCACACGCTCCAGCAGGTGTATCTCTCTAATCACCCCCAAAATCAATTCTTTCTTTGGCCGTCTCTCCTTCCAGTTCTCTGCTGCCAATGACTGGAACGAACTACAAAAATCTCTGAAACTGGAAACACTCATCTCCCTCACTAGCTTTAAGCACCAACTGTCAGAGCAGCTCACAGATTACTGCACCTGTACATAGCCCATCTATAATTTAGCCCAAACAACTACCTCTTTCCCTACTTTATTTAATTTATTTATTTATTTTGCTCCTTTGCACCCCATTATTTTTATTTCTACTTTGCACATTCTTCCATTGCAAATCTACCATTCCAGTGTTTTACTTGCTATATTGTATTTACTTTGCCACCATGGCCTTTTTTTGCCTTTACCTCCCTTCTCACCTCATTTGCTCACATCGTATATAGACTTGTTTATACTGTATTATTGACTGTATGTTTGTTTTACTCCATGTGTAACTCTGTGTCGTTGTATCTGTCGAACTGCTTTGCTTTATCTTGGCCAGGTCGCAATTGTAAATGAGAACTTGTTCTCAACTTGCCTACCTGGTTAAATAAAGGTGAAATAAAATAAATAAATAAATAAATTATGAAACCGGCTTTCATGAGAACCGCCACAGGAAACAAAGACCCAGAGTTACCTCTGCTGCAGAGAATAAGTTCATTAGAGTTAACTGCACCTCAGATTGCAGCCCAAATAAATGCTTCACAGAGTTCAAGTAACAGACACATCTCGTTATCAATTGTTCAGAGGAGACTGTGTAAATCAGGCCTTCATGGTCGAATTGCTGCAAAGAAACCACTACTAAAGGACACCAATAAGAAGAAGTGATTTGATTGGGCCAAGAAACACGAGCAATGGACATTAGACCGGTGGAAATCTGTCCTTTGGTCTGATGAGTCCAAATTTGAGATTGTTGGTTCCAACCGCTGTGTCTTTATGAGACGCAGAGTAGGTAAACGGATGATCTCCGCATTTGTGGTTCTCACCGTGAAGCATGGAGGATGATGGTGTGGAGGTGCTTTGCTGGTGACACGTATATTTTGATTTGTTTAACACTTTTTTTGTTTACTACAGTTACAAATCCTTCACTCATGCTGCCAAACATACCCTTGTAAAACTACAGTTACTTGATTCCAAATGTGTTATTTCATAGTTGTGATGTCTTGACTATTATTCTACAATGAAGAAAATAGTAAAAATAAAGAAAAACCAGTGAATGAGTGGGTGTGTCCAAACTTTTGACTGGTACCGTAAATCTCATATAATTTTGGAAAAAAATGAATCTGCATGCATGTTACGCACCCCAGTCAGTTGATAATGTGTTTACTGCTTGGTAAGAGTTTTCACTGATGCTACTGTCATCGTTTTCCTAAGGCATGGCACTTTTCATTCCTGTAATGGACGGAGCGCTCATTCAGATGATTTTACTCCTAAATGGAACAGTGTCATTACTATCTGAAGGCTTAGAGAGCCACTGAGAATGAGATAGGCTATGCTGGCTTGGGTTAAAAGCTGCTTTCCCCCTTAATAGAGGATTCCAACAAGAGGCAGACAAAATCCCTCCGGACCAAGATCACTTGCAGGATATTGATGTTTGGAGCGTAATCTCTTTATCTGTGAGAGACGAGACACTCTAATATCCGAACATTGTATTTACCAGCTCTGGATGGTAGCTATTGTGTATGAGTAAACAGAAATGACAGTATGTCAAACATATTCCCTTAACAAACTCTGTATATGGAGGAAGAAATGAAAAAGGAAGAAATATGATGTATATTCTCTCTCTTAATCATCCACATCTTAAAACTGTTTGGGAGCTTTTTATGACAGGTATACAGCACATGAAAGCTCTGTTGACAGTACATCAATAATGTAGTTACCCTGATCTCTAACCCTGACCTCCAACTTCTGACATTGGCTATGTTAGATTAACTTATATTTATTGTCACCTGTCATGATCATGATGACCTCTGTAGTAACCATGGTAACCCCCATTTCCTGGACACGAAGGACACCATCAACAGATTTCCCCTTACTGGTCAGAGAAGAGAGCTAGGTACCATCTCAAATTTGAGAGACAGAATGGGGCTGGTGTGAGGAAATAGAGAGAAAGAGAGAAAGAGAGCAGTGCTCACTGCCGCAGGATATACGCTACAGAGAAGTGGAGGGAAATGTCAGGCTATTTTGGTTCCCCTGAAAAAAGGGAAAATGCAAAAACAGACAGCCTCATAGGAAACCCAGTGGATACCATGTTTCACATGATTTAATGAATAACCTTATAGTATTTACAACAACACAATCACAGGGAAAGAGAGAACAAACTAGCTTTCATTATAGCTGTAATTATGTTTGAGCGTGGCAAAACTACTGTTGAATTTTCCCTACTGTTGAATTAATGAGCCACTGGAACTGTCCTGGAGCTAAGCGGAAGATGTTGAGGGAATAAAAACCCTTCTAAAATAAATTTGTTTTTGGAGAAATCTTCTAAAGTATTCCTCAAAGATGGCTTCTTCTTCGTGGAGACAGAGGGAATGCATCAGAGGATGGTAGCAGTGAGACGCGCCCCCGTGTGGAGAACAGAACAGACATGTACACTTGTTCTTTGATTTATGTTCTCTCTCTCTCCCTTTCCCTCTACCTCTCTCACCCTCCCTCCCTCCCTTTCCCTCTACCTCTCTCTCCCTTTCCCTCTACCGCTCTCTACCTCTCTCCCTCCCTTTCCCTCTACCTCTCTCACCCTCCCTCCCTCCCTTTTTCTCTCTCTCTCTCTCTCTCTCTCTCCCTTTCCCTCTACCTCTCTCACCCTCCCTTACTTTCCCTCGACCTCTCTCACCCTCCCTCCCTCCCTTTCCCTCTACATCTCTCTCTCCCTTTCCCTCTACCTCTCTCACCCTCCCTTATTCTCTCTCTACCTCTCTCTACCTTTCTCTCTACCTCTCTCTCTACCTCTCTCTCTACCTCTCTCTCTCTCTCTCTCTCTCTCTCTCTCTCCTTTTCTGAGTCCTGATCTCACCTCTTTAAGCCTTCTCTCTCTAAATTAAATGTCAATTTAAGGGGCTTGATTGGCATGGGAAACATATGTTTACATTGCCAAAGCAAGTGAAATAGATAATAAACAAAAGTGAAATAAACAATAAAAATATACAGTAAAAATTACACTCACGAAAGTTCCAGAAGAGACATGTCATACAATGTCTATATACAGTGTTGTAATGATGTACAAATAGTTAAAGTACAAAAGCGAAGAAAAAAAATCAACATAAATATGGATTGTATTTACAATGGCGTTTGTTCTTCACTGGTTACCCTTTTCTTGTGGCAACAGGTCACACATCTTGCTGCTGTGATGGCACACTGTGGTATTTCACCCAATACATATGGGAGTTTATCAAATTTGGATTTGTTTTCAAATTATTTGTGGGTCTCTGTAATCTAAGGGAAATATGTGTCTCTAATATGGTCATACATTTGGCAGGAGGTTAGGAATTGCAGCTCAGTTTCCACCTCATTTCGTGGGCAGTGTGCACATAGCCTGTCTTCTCTTGAGAGCCAGGTCTGCTTTCAGTGGCCTTTCTGAATAGCAAGGCTTTGCTCACTGAGTCTGTACATAGTCAAAGCTTTCCTTAATTTTGGGTCAGTCACAGTATTCAGGTATTCTGCACACTGTGTACTCTCTGTTCAGGGCCAAATAGCATTCTAGTTTGCTCAGTTTTTTTGTAAATTCTTTCCAATGTGTCAAGTATTTATCTTTTTGTTTTCTCATGATTTGGTTGGGTCTAATTGTGTTTGCTGTTGCTGTTGCTGTGCTCTCTCTCTCTCTCTCTCTCTCTCTCTCTCTCTCTCTCTCTCTCTCTCTCTCTCTCTCTCTCTCTCTCTCTCTCTCTCTCTCTCTCTCTCTCTCTCTCTCTCTCTCTCTCTCTCTCTCTCTCTCTCTCTCTCTCTCTCTCTCTCTCTCTCTCTCTCTCTCTCTCTCTCTCTCTCTCTCTCTCTCTCTCTCTCTCTCTCTCTCATATATAGAATAGCCTTAGCCAGTGTGAGAGACCAGAGCAGAGTCAGGCGGTGATTTGCTCTACATCTCCACTCCACTGTGCTCACAGCCCCGTGAATCCTCATATCGCCACCTTGTGGCTGAGACTATGGATGCAGGGTGTGCTGCAGTCAATGGGTTCCTCACAGAGGGAGGTAGAGGGAGAAAGGGGTCCATGATGCAGCTGTCTATCTATAGAACATTTGATGTATTTCAAAGTTCTATCAGCTGGAGGCTGTGAGTAATCATCAGGAAAGAAATCTGTCATTTGTACTACATGGAGAATCCTGTGACACCCTTTGATTCTCTGTAGAAGGTTGGATCAAATTGACTTGATGCTGAAATATTCGTTGCATAATTCATTTTTTAAATAAAATAAGCAGACGTCTGCTGGTAATTACTGTGCAGGTTTTTTAGAATGATCACAGACACACGCATAAACACAAACACATATACACACACACTTTAAAGGAAGTTTGTACTAAATGCGTGGAAAATCATATTGTGAAATCCCTTTCTCAGAGCCAAGGGTGTCTAGACCAAAACGTTGATGTGACGGCTGCCGTTATTTGTGAATCAATGGCTCTCCTTCATGAAGCAGACATGCAAATGGAGCGGCTGTTCTAGTCAGCCAGAATAAGGAGGCATTAAGGCGACATGGGGGTGTTAGTCGACACAGTCCACTGTACATTTGTCCACAAATGTAAAGTATACGGCCAGAAACCTTCTTTGACCCTGACCTAAACCTCAGGTAGCATGTAAAAAAAGGTTGGCCACTCCTGTTTTGACCATCTAAGATGTACAGCTAAAGTCAAGTCTTTTATCTCTGTCACTGATCTGGAGAAACATACATGCTTTTATTTCCTCACACATACACTGTAGAGGACTGCAACTCTTTGTATACATGTCTCAGTCAGAAATCACTCCATCGTCTACAGTTAGTTCAAGACTTTGCAGCTCGGCTTTTAACAGGCACCAGAAATCATATCACACCCAATTTAGCTTCTCTACACTGGCTACCAGTCACTTTTAGAATATATTTTTTTAAAGTTATGAATCACTTTTAAGGCTTGTTTTAGCCCCATCCTATATCTCAGCTCTTTAATCTTCCTACGAGCCTGTGATCCTCTAGCAGGCCAATGTCGACCATTCCAAAGTCTAGGTTGAAATACAAAGGTGACCAGGCATTTGCCAATAGGGCCCCTAGATTTTGGAATAGCCTGCCAGGCGAGATCAGGCTTGCAGATCAAGTGCATTTATTTTATCAAGATGCTTTTAAAGTGGTACTGCAAAATCATCTTTGTGAAATTCATCTACAGGATATTGATCTGCAATGGAGTATGGGGGATCCAAAACGGTTTGAATATGGATGAAAAGAAAAACATTGGGATTTTTTTAATTTATCAGAACATGTTTAACCTAGTTCCCTGGATATGTTGCTAGACCGTGGTGAACTGAGACCACGTCATTAAGATCTCTTCGTAGAGTAACAAATACTTGTCTGCATTACAATTCCATTCAAACATGTTGAAAAAAAGTTTAGCTAGATCATATAACGTAAAATCAGTACTTTTATATGCTGGACCCAAGACAAAAACAATAGTCCTGAGGTAAGAACTGAATATAATCACATAGGAAAGGTAATACTACTTTTCCCTCTCCAGAGAAAGACTTACGTAGAATGAGGTGGATACATGAATCACACATCTATTGACTTTCTATTCCAAAAAAATAAATATATATACAGTTGAAGTTGGAAGTTTACAGACACTTAGGTCGGAGTCATTAAAACCCATTTTTCAACCACTCCACAAATTTCTGTCATTCACAGTTAGGACATCAACTTTGTGCATGACACAAGTCATTTTTCCAACAATTGTTTACAGACAGATTATTTGACTTATAATTCACTGTATCACAATTCCAGTGGGTCAGAAGTTTACATACACTAAGTTGACTGTTCCTTTAAAAAGTCTGGTTCATCCTTGGAAGCAATTTACAAACGCCTGAAGGTACCACATTCATCTGTACAAACAATAGTATGCAAGTACAAACACCATGGGACCATGCAGCCGTCAAACCGCTCAGGAAGGAGACGCATTCTGTATCCTAGAGATGAACATACTTTGGTGTGAAAAGTGCAAATCAATCCCAGAACAACAGCAAAGGACCCTGTGAAGATCCTGGAGGAAACATGTACAAAAGTATCCACAGTAAAACGAGTCCTATATCGACATAACCTGAAAGGCCGCTCAACAAGGAAGAAGCTACTGCTCCAAAACCGCCATAAAAAAGCCGGACGACGGTTTGCAACTGCACATGGGGACAAAGATCGTACTTGTTGAAGAAATGTCCTCTGGTCTGATGAAACAAAAATAGAACTGTTTGGCCATAATGACCATCATTATGTTTGGAGGAAAAAGGGGGAGGCTTGCAAGCCAAAGAACACCATCCCAACCGTGAAGCATGGGGATGGAAGCATCATGGTGGCAAAATGCACGGTGGTAGCAAACATGGCTTAAGGACAACAAAGTCAAGGTATTGTAGTGGCCATCACAAAGCCCTGACCTCAATCCCATAGAAAATATGTGTGCAGAACTGAAAAAGCATGTGCGAGCAAGGAGGCCTACCAGCCTGAGTCAGTTACATCAGCTCTGTCAGGAGGAATGGGCCAAAATTCACCCAACTTATTGTGGGAAGCTTGTGGAAGGCTACCCAAAACGTTTGACCCAAGTTCAACTATTTAAAGGCAATGCTACCAAATACTCATTGAGTGTATGTAAACTTCTGATCCACTGGGAATGTGATGAAAGAAAAAAATCTGAAATATATCCTTCTCTCTACTATTATTCTGACATTTCACATTCTTAAAATAAAGTGGTGATCCTAACTGACCTAAGACAGTCAATTCTTACTCTGAAAAATTTCAGGAATTATGAAAAACTCAGTTTAAATGTATTTGGCTAAGGTGTATGTAAACTTCCGACTTCAACTGTAGATATATAAACTGTATATCTTCATGGCATTGATCAAGACAGTACTGCTGTAACCTCAGACAGACAGTACTGCTGTAAACTCAGATTGACAGTACTGCTGTAACCTCAGACAGACAGTACTGCTGTAACCTCAGACTGACAGTACTGCTGTAACCTCAGACTGACAGTACTGCTGTAACCTCAGACTGACAGTACTGCTGTAACCTCAGATTGACAGTACTGCTGTAACCTCAGACTGACAGTACTGCTGTATCCTCAGACTGACAGTACTGCTGGACCCTCAGACGTAGTTGCTCAATCAAAGATGCTATCTGTAATATGAGAGGGTTGTCTCATTGGAGGTACCATACTGCAAGCCGGAGCCGGATTAGTTCCAAGCCCATGTGCTGGATCCATTAGCAGCCTGCAACATTGCAGCCTGCAGCCCGCCACTCACACATGGGATGAGTAATATATTCCTTAACAACACCAGGCCTCTACATACATACTGTATTCTGTATTTCCTGGCAGTGGCACTCGATTGCTAGTATAATAAACATATTATTCTACCCTGGGCCCAGCGCAGACAACTGTACTATTATTTACAATATATTTTTATTTTATTTTCTCCTTCCCTAAAGGCCGCTGGTTTTGATTCATCGGGGAGCCAGCTGTATATAAAACATATGTGTTACAGGTTTGTCCGCGCTATGTATTGAGTATTAATAAAATCATCACCCTGGCTTAGTGCCTTTGTCGTATAACCAGAAACAAAGACCTATGCAGCCGGCCGCTGCTGTAGGAGACAGAGAGAGTAGAGAGGGAGAGAAAAGAGAGCGGAGAGAGGAGAGAAGGAGAGAGGAGAGAGGGAGAGAAAAGAGAGCGGAGAGAGGAGAGAAGGAGAGAGGAGAGAGGGAGAGGAGAGAGAGCAGGAGAGAGAGAGGGGAGATGGAGATGAGAGGGAGAAAAGAGAGAGGTAGAGAAGAGAGAGAGTATAGCTACAAACACCACTGTAAATACAACCTCTTCACTGTTGACGTTGAGACTGGTGTTTTATTTAAGGAAGCTGTTTCTCAAACTAGACACTCAAACTGTACTTGTCTTCTTGCTCAGTTGTGCACCGGGGAATCCCACTCTTCTTTCTATTCTGTTTAGAGCCAGTTTGCTCTGTTCTGTGAAGGGAGTAGTACACAGCATTGTACGAGATCTTCAGTTTCTTGGCAATTTCCTTAATTTAATTTCTTAGAACAAGAATAGCCTGACAAGTTTCAGAAGAAAGTTCTTTGTTTCTGTCCATTTTGAGCCTGTAATCGAAACCATGCTGATGCTAATGTTGATGCTCCAGAGACTCAACTACTCTAAAGAACGGCAGTTGTATTGCTTCTTTAATCAGAACAACAGTTTTCAGCTGTGCTAGCATAATTGCAAAAGGGTTTTCTAATGATCAATTAGCCTTTTAAAATGATAAACTTGGATTAGCTAACACAACGTGCCATTGGAACACAGGAGTGATGGTTGCTGATAATGGGCCCCACACGCAGCACGCTTATGTAGATATTCCATCAAAAATCTGCTGTTTCCAGCTACAATAGTCATTTACAACATTAACAACATCTACACTGTATTTCTGATCAATTTGTGAAAGAAAATGTGATTTTCTTTCAAAAACAAGGACATTTCTAAGTGACCCCAAACTTTTGAAAGGTAGTGTACATTTATCTGTTTATTTGTTTTCCCTTTCGTACTTCAACTATTTGCACACTGTACATAGCCAATTAAATTAACATTTGACATTTTTAGTTGAATGTTTAACGTTAATTTCTGATTGTTTATAACATTTTTGTTTATTGTCTATTTTACTTGCTTTGGCAATGTAAACAAATGTTTCCCATAGCAAATATAGAGAGAGAGAGAGAGAGAGAGAGAGAGAGAGAGAGAGAGAGAGAGAGAGAGACATTGATAAAGAGAGAGAGAGACATTGATAAAGAGAGAGAGAGACATTGATAAAGAGAGAGAGAGGAGAGAGAAGCAGTGTTGGAATTGGAACCCATTTCGAAAACCTTGTGGGAATACAAACTTCGTATAGAATCTTCACTAGCAAATATCAATATGAGCATCCCAAGGCAACAGCCTGACATGCATTTTTCATGTTGAAACACATTATGTCATTTTTCAAGACAATCTTGTATGCTAGCCCACTCAATGTGGATGACCTTGTATTATTGCAAATCAATTAACTATTTGATCAAGAATACATGGTGTGTGTACAAGTCGATATGTAACCAACCATGAATAAAAGCAACCACAACAACAAAAAAGACAACCGTAAAGAGAAAGTTAAGTGGAACACAATACCAGTATTTTCTTATTTGCTTTTGGAAGAACTGGACATCACTGTTGTTTTATGTCTTTTGTGTTTTGTGTTTATGTTGTATGTTGTATGTTTGTTTTGTTATTTATTGAAAATATTTAATTCAATGTTTGTAAAAAAAAGTAAGCAACCACATTTTTTAGCATGGACAAAGTCCACTTTCCTTTACATAACAGTCAACGTGTCTTCCAACACTCACCTCTGTGCTCTCTCGCTCTCTCTCGCTCTCTGTGTCTCGCTCCCTCTCCCTCCCTTTCCCTGTTTCTCACTCACTCTCTCTCTCTCTCTCTCTCTCTCTCTCTCTCTCTCTCTCTCTCTCTCTCTCTCTCTCTCTCTCTCTCTCTCTCTCTATCCCTTTCTCTCTCTCTCTCTCTCTCTCTCTATCCCTTTCTCTCTCTCTCTCGCTCTCTGTCTCTCGCTCCCTCTCCCTCCCTTTCCCTGTTTCTCACTCACTCACTCACTCACTCTCTCTCTCTCTCTCTCTCTCTCTCTCTCTCTCTCTCTCTCTCTCTCTCTCTCTCTCCCTTTCTCTCTCTCTCTCTCTCTCTCTCTCTATCCCTTTCTCTCTCTCTCTCGCTCTCTGTCTCTCGCTCCCTCTCCCTCCCTTTCCCTGTTTCTCACTCACTCACTCTCTCTCTCTCTCTCTCTCTCTCTCTCTCTCTCTCTCTCTCTCTCTCTCTCTCTCTCTCTCTCTCTCTCTCTCTCTCTCTCTATCCCTTTCTCTCTCTCTATCTCTCTCTCTCTCTCTATCCCTTTCTCTCTCTCTCTCGCTCTCTGTCTCTCGCTCCCTCTCCCTCCCTTTCCCTGTTTCTCTCTCTCTCTCTCTCTCTCTCTCTCTCTCTCTCTCTCTCTCTCTCTCTCTCTCTCTCCCTCACTCTTTGTTATGAAATACAGCAAGCCACTGGGCGACATGACACACAGGAAACCACGGAGCCGGATGTACCGCACCACCTACAGACAGATAGAAAATGCACCGTCTGCCACTGTAAATAAATAAGTCCCTACAGTCACTTCCCACACGGCCTAACAACCTCCCCTGTCCTCCCCTGTCCTCCCTCCACCTCCCCCCTCTCCCAGCCCCCAGCAGTAATCATCATCAACCCCTCTCTCAGAGAGAGCCAGGCACACTAGGCCCCAAACCACCCCACCACCAGGCCTGGCCAGGACCATCAGTATTAGTGATAAACAACAGAATGATCATGTCTTTCTCTCCCAGTGAGAAACCAGGCCTGCCCAGGACCATCAGCATAAGTGATAAACAACAGAATGATCATGTCTTTCTCTCCTAGTGAGAAACCAGGCCTGCCCGGGACCATCAGTATAAGTGATAAACAACAGAATGATCATGTCTTTTTCTCCCAGTGCGATAAAAAGAGATCACAGGTTCATGTTGAGATCATTGGGGAGATAGGGTGACAGTCTGGGGTGGGGGTAGAGGAGACAGTCATGGGAGGGGGTATGAGTGACAGTCAGAGGCAAGGGTGGGGATAGGAGTGACAATCAGGGGCAAGGGGTGGGGGTAGGAGTGACAATCAGGGGCAAGGGGTGGGGGTAGGAGTGACAGTCAGGGTGGGGGTGGGGGTAGGAGTGACAATCAGGGGCAGGTGTGGGGGTGGGGGTGACAGTCAGGGGTGGGGGTGACAGTCAGGGGTGGGATTGACAATCAGGGGTGGGGGATAACAGTCAGGTGTGGGGGTGACAGTCAGAGGTGAGGGTGGGGGCAGTTCTATTAATAATATCACATCACACCGAATAATAATGAAGTGTCCTTAGCAAACTAAATAAACCCTGTCTGTTGCCTTATTGGAATGGTACAATGAAATTTGTCTCACTTCAATATCGAATGACAATGTCTACATGTCCGATATGCACATATTGATTAGCACTATACCTAGGACAATATAATCTTAAAAGAGGGCTATAAAATATACACTATGCTACAACACTGTCCTGGGGCGGGGACAGGGTCCATCGTGTAGGTGCTTTGGGCAATAAATAACCCTCTGGGCTGGATGCGAGGAGCCCGTTAGCCCCAGTATTTATAGTAATGGGGTAGCTAGGTGAAAGTAACCCCAATGTTAACCTGCACACTTTATTATGAAGTTTATTGGGCTTGCCTCTGGCCTTGGAAATTGCATATCTATATACTTCATCACAACGAGGCAACGGCAGGCTCCTTCAAAAAAACAGGACACTATTTACTCTAGTCAATTTATTTTACGGGGTTAGCTATGTTGCTTGATTCGCTTGTTCCCTGTTTGTTTGTACAGCAGCCAATTATTTCCCTAAGGCCTTTTGTTTTAATAATGGCCCTTTGTTTGAGGACCAGGTTTAGATTTAAATCCTGGAGTGAAACAATACATACAATTCAAAACGGATTAGACGGTTGTTTCGAGGGGGAGGAGGGGGAGCCATAAAACAACTGTTGTAGGATATTTCACAGTGAACCAGAGTTGAGGACACAGAGGAGGGCGAGGATAGGAGAGTACAGGAGAAGGTGGAGAGGATAGAGCAGCAGCCCTGGGTCAAGGATCAGTTTCTGGGTTAATGAGGTCCATTTCATCCCCCGGTCACCTTGGTCAGTCAGTCTGTCCTGGAGAGGTGGCACTTCAGTACTACACAGAGAAGGAGAGACTGTCTTCGGTCAGTGCATATTTTATTCAGGTGTTATTTATATTGAACAGTTTGATGGTTTTTAATTGACTTTGAATCTGTATCTTACATTTTCTGAGCGTATTTCATATATTTTATGATGAAGGTTCTGAAGTATAATTTACCCTCAAATAATTCTGATTCTAATTCTAATTCTGATTCAATTTCGTTCTGACAAAAATATACAATAATGTTATTTTTAGTGTTATTTCAACAAAATGCTACTATTTTTTTTACATAGTATTATTACTTAAAAAATGCATTTTACAATCTTTCAAAAATAGTTTCAGAAGTATTGTAACAGAAGTACTTTCCTGATCATCGTATTCAATTCAATTCAATAAATCAGTTCCGTCAATTCCAATTCATATCTTGCTTTTATCGTGTGATTAGTATATGTATTCATTCTCACATAAACTGCTCTTAATTACAGCCATGAAATATTAAATAGCCTATATTTACAATTGAAAGTCACAACAATGTTCAGTTATCGGACAACTAAATGAATAATACTTTTTCAAAGTACTCATAAAATCCCATCAGTAAATTATTCAAATATATTCCAAATTCATATACAAAATGAAGAAAATCTAAAAATAACGATTATTTTGTATATAGTCAAGGCAAGGAGCAGTGCATCCCAGTACATCAGAGCACATTCACATACAATAGAATTCCCCCCCAGTTTCCCCCTCATTTGTTGTGGTTGTTTTGTCAGAACTGTTTATAAAGAAAATAAAGTGCACTTGTTTTGACATATGGGTTTCTCTGCTTTGTTTTTGTTGCTAATGAGAACCATGTTTTCTGGTAGTGCAGAGCTGACTGAAATGGAGAGAGGAGAGGAGAGGAGAGGAGAGGAGAGGAGAGGAGAGGAGAGGAGAGGAGAGGAGAGGAGAGGAGAGGAGAGGAGAGGAGAGGAGAGAGGAGAGGAGAGCAGGGAAGAGACTGTGTAGGGTATATATTAATTATCTTGAGATGAAACAGGAGGAAATGACTTGAGCCGTTTACATGCCGTTACCCTTCA
Organism: Oncorhynchus clarkii lewisi; assembly: GCF_045791955.1. Classification (NCBI taxonomy): domain Eukaryota; kingdom Metazoa; phylum Chordata; class Actinopteri; order Salmoniformes; family Salmonidae; genus Oncorhynchus; species Oncorhynchus clarkii. The sequence goes on from NC_092178.1 coordinate 19,984,312, forward strand.
CTAAACCTGGAAGCTATGGCTTCCATTCTTCCATTTTCCTAAACCGCCTTTCATTGTAATGAAAATTCAGAAAGGGACAAAGAATCAACATTGGGCTGATTGGGGCTGATGTAACTCCATTATGCAGTGATTAATTACAGAGGGAGGGTGGGAGCATACTGGTGCTCTACAGTCCTACTAATGACCCTATAGCCTGCATGTGGCGTGAGTGGCCCGCTCCCTCTCCGATCTCTCGTTTATCTCTTCAACTTCCCCCCTTCCCTGCTCCAGGTGTGCAGCTTGTAAAGCAGGGCGGTCGGCGGACAAAGGCCCTGCTGTGAGCTGTAGGCTACCGCGGCTGGCACATGTTTGGCAGGATTCATATTTTCCAGCCAGTGTTACACAGTACAGTTTCTCTTTCTTTTTTAGCTGAGTTGGAACAAAAGCCTCGCTGCCGAGGACAAGCCGAGGGAAATTGGGTAATTTGACCCGACATGACCCGATCTTGTAAAGTTTGACCTGGCCATCCAACGGAAGCTTTGTGCTGCCTGCTCGGGTCAAGGCAAGCCCTAATAACTATGATGACAGCCAATAACAGACAGACAGAAAGAAAGGGGGGAGGAGGGAGAAGGCAGGGAGACAGGGATGGAGGGAGAGCTTGGATATAGAGAAAGAGAGAGAGAGAGAGAGAGAGAGAGAGAGAGATGGGGGACATTATTTGAATTAATTGTTTAATGTTTGCTTTACTGTGTCTCATATGAAGCATGCCCCAGTGAATATTAAACAACAGCTGAATCTGAAATTGCATTACAACTTCTTATTTCCCTCTCCACAATATCTCCACAATATCTTCACAATATCTCCATAATATCTCCATAATATCTTCCCAATATCTCCATAATATCTCCATAATATCTTCCCACTATCTCCACAATATCTCCACAATATCTCCATAATATCTTCCCCATATCTTCCCAATATCTCCATAATATCTCCACAATATCTTCACAATATCTCCATAATATCTCCATAATATCTTCCCAATATCTCCACAATATCTCCAGAATATCTCCATAATATCTTCCCAATATCTCCATAATGTCTTCACAATATCTCCACAATATCTCCAGAATATCTCCATAATATCTTCCCAATATCTCCATAATATCTCCATAATATCTTCTCAATATCTTCCCAATATCTCCACAATATCTCCATAATATCTTCCCAATATCTCCATAATATCTCCATAATATCTTCCCAATATCTCCATAATATCTCCATAATATCTCCACAATATCTCCACAATATCTCCACAATATCTCCATAATATCTCCACAATATCTCCATAATATCTTCCCAATATCTTCCCAATATCTCCACAATATCTCCACAATATCTTCCCAATATCTCCACAATATCTCCAGAATATCTCCATAATATCTCCATAATATCTCCACAATATCTCCATAATATCTTCCCAATATCTCCACAATATCTCCATAATATCTCCACAATATCTCCACAATATCTCCATAATATCTCCACAATATCTCCATAATATCTCCACAATATCTCCATAATATATTCACAATATCTCTATAATATTGCAGATGGAATTTTCCCAAATGGTCAAATGGCCCTGCTAAACTAATGCCTTTGAACTCGTAGGCCCGTCATATGTTTTTTTTTATCTCCATAATATCTCCACAATATCTCCATAATATCTCCACAATATCTCCATAATATCTCCATAATATCTCCACAATATCTCCATAATATCTCCATAATATCTCCATAATATCTCCATAATATCTCCACAATAACTCCATAATATCTCCACAATATCTCCATAATATATTCACAATATCTTCCCAATATCTCCACAATATCTCCATAATATCTCCATAATATCTCCACAATATCTCCATAATATCTCCACAATATCTCCATAATATCTCCATAATATCTCCATAATATCTCCACAATATCTCCATAATATCTCCACAATATCTCCATAATATATTCACAATATCTTCCCAATATCTCCACAATATCTCCATAATATCTCCATAATATCTCCACAATATCTCCATAATATCTCCACAATATCTCCATAATATCTCCATAATATCTCCATAATATCTCCATAATATCTCCACAATATCTCCATAATATCTCCACAATATCTCCATAATATATTCACAATATCTTCCCAATATCTCCACAATATCTCCACAATATCTCCATAATATCTCCACAATATCTCCATAATATCTCCACAATATCTCATAATATCTCCATAATATCTTCTCAATATCTTCCCAATATCTCCACAATATCTCCATAATATCTTCCCAATATCTCCATAATATCTCCATAATATCTTCCCAATATCTCCATAATATCTCCATAATATCTCCACAATATCTCCACAATATCTCCACAATATCTCCATAATATCTCCACAATATCTCCATAATATCTTCCCAATATCTTCCCAATATCTCCACAATATCTCCACAATATCTTCCCAATATCTCCACAATATCTCCAGAATATCTCCATAATATCTCCATAATATCTCCACAATATCTCCATAATATCTCCAATATCTCCAATATCTCCATAATAATATATTCACATAATATCTCCACAATAATATCTTCCCAATATCTCCACAATATTTCCATAATATCTCCACCATAATATCTCCATAATATCTCCATAATATCTCCACAATATCTCCATAATATCTCCACAATATCTCCATAATATATTCACAATATCTTCCCAATATCTCCACAATATCTCCATAATATCGCCATAATATCTCCACAATATCTCCATAATATCTCCACAATATCTCCATAATATCTCCATAATATCTCCATAATATCTCCATAATATCTCCACAATATCTCCATAATATCTCCACAATATCTCCATAATATTTTCACAATATCTTCCCAATATCTCCACAATATCTCCACAATATCTCCACAATATCTCCACAATATCTCCATAATATCTCCACAATATCTCCATAATATCTCCACAATATCTCCATAATATATTCACAATATCTTCCCAATATCTCCACAATATCTCCATAATATCTCCATAATATCTCCACAATATCTCCATAATATCTTCCCAATATCTCCACAATATCTCCATAATATATTCACAATATCTCTATAATATTGCAGATGGAATTTTCCCAAATGGTCAAATGGCCCTGCTAAACTAATGCCTTTGAACTCGTAGGCCCGTCATATGTTTTTTTTTATCTCCATAATATCTCCACAATATCTCCATAATATCTCCACAATATCTCCATAATATATTAACAATATCTTCCCAATATCTCCACAATATCTCCATAATATCTCCATAATATCTCCACAATATCTCCATAATATCTTCCCAATATCTCCACAATATCTCCATAATATCTCCATAATATCTCCGCAATATCTCCATAATATCTCCACAATATCTCCATAATATCTCCACAATATCTCCATAATATATTCACAATATCTTCCCAATATCTCCACAATATCTCCAGAATATCTCCATAATATCTCCACAATATCTCCATAATATCTCCACAATATCTCCATAATATCTCCACAATATCTCCATGATATATTCACAATATCTCCATAATATCTCCATAATATCTTCCCAATATCTCCACAATATCTCCACAATATCTCCAGAATATCTCCACAATATCTCCACAATATCTCCACAATATCTCCACAATATCTTCCCAATATCTCCATAATATCTCCACAATATCTCCACAATATCTCCATAATATCTCCACAATATCTCCACAATATCTTCCCAATATCTCCACAATATCTCCACAATATCTCTATAACATTGCAGATGGAATTTTCCCAAATGGTCAAATGGCCCTGCTAAACTAATGCCTTTGAACTCGTAGGCCCGTCATATGTTTTTTCATCTTCCCTGTCCACTAAAAAACAGATAAATCATCACTCTGAAGCAAGGCTGGAGTGCCTGAGAAAGGGCATGCAATCACCCGGAATAAAAGAGCCAGTAGCCAGAAGAGCTGACATCAGCAGTCGAGGCTCTTGACAATAGGCCCTGCCTCCGCTGCAAGCTGTGCCTTAGCATGGCCACCGCAGGAGCCAAAAAGACTCTCACCACCACAAACAAACCTGTGAGCTCTCTCTCGCTCTTTCTCGCTCTCTCCGGGCCCCACACGCACACTATAGCACTATAATATGCTGTATAGCTTTTTACCAAATTATAATGCACTCACGGCTTCCTCCACACTCTCAACTTATCCTGTTACGAGATGGTCTTGGCTTCGCTATGACTGTTCCTGAGCAGCAGTCAAATGAAATGGGACGACTACACTGATTTTGTCAACCGTCAAACTTTGTTTGTTAGACAATAAACAGTGAAAAACATGTCTGAAGTGGAATAATGGGACGTGCACTCTCACAATCTCCACATGGCATACAGTACTTATTTAGGATGAGGTAGTGGATGGTTTATATCACAGAAAATGCAGCAGGTTGATCTCTCCCCCCATTGATCTGTCTTTGAGAAGGAACAGGCACTACATTTATAACACACATGCTGAATGGTGCAAAAAGAGGGGTTATGGTAGATGCAGAGGAGGGGGAGTGAGAGAGAGAGAGAGATGGGGGTCATTATTGTTTGCTTTACTGTCTCATATGAAGCATGCCCCAGTGAATATTAAACAGTTGAATCTAAAATTGCGTTACAACTTATTTTTTCTCTCTACAAGCTAACATCACTTCAATCCACCACTTCACCCTATGCTGTCCCTTTAAACAGTTATGTTGAAAAATGTTTTCAGGCAAATACAGATTATTATTTCCCCCAAAACAAATGCTGTCGTTATGGGCTTGTGTTGGGCTATTACTATGAAAATGTAAATTATGATTTGGTATGAAAATGACATTTCTTTCTCAGAATCAGTGAATAATATACTACCAATGACTATTTCCATGAAATACATTTCAATTCAGCTGAGAACCTGAGGAGAGCCACATACCGTACTCCATAGTTTTCCTGAAACAAAAACCATATCTAATGCAAACACTGAAACCATGCACTCAGGCAATCAGCACAGTGGAGCTTTAAAGCCCCGACAGACTATATCAGACATAATGTGCCACAAATCAGTCAACCTGACCTATCTCATTTACGGCCTCTGCGTTTACCATGCACATGAATACAGATGAACACACACACAAATACACACACATATACACAAATACACAAGCTTGTGCACGCACACACATACACACGCACGCATGCACGCACACGCACACACGCACACACATGCACCCAAACACGCACGCATGCGCGCAGGCATACACACACACAACTAGTATCCTGGAGACAACATGAACAAGCACATGGGCATGCCAGCTAGTGATTATTATCAAGATTATTATCATTAGTCAATATGAGCTTTTCCTTCGATGGTCAAGTCAAAGTAAAAATGTGAGTGCGTGTGTGTGGGGGGGGGTTATGTGCCATGATGCCATGAAAGAGCCAAGACTATTTTCCATCCATCTCTGCATGTTGTGCTGGTGCTGGTGGCTAATTATCACATCATAACAAAACTAAAATAGCTTGGGCCTTTTCCTGGCGGTCCACCAATAACAAGGCACAACTTTCTCCACTCTCTTTTTTTCTCTCTGAGTGTATCCATTGTAAGGCTGGTGAACCACAAGCTGGACTCAGTGCCCTTTACTAAAGTGTTGGGGAAAATGACAGAATATTTCGTAATGGTAAAGAAAATAAAAATAACAGTTACGAAATCCAGGTTGAGTTACAAAAATTGCAATATCTAAGGATAAAAGGTAAAAGGTACAGACAGACAAAACATTCTGCTAAACACAGAGACAGACAGACAAAACATTCTGCTAGACACACAGACAGACAGACAAAACATTCTGCTAGAAACACAGACAGACAGACAAAACATTCTGCTAGACACACAGACAGACAGACAAAACATTCTGCTAGACACACAGACAGACAGACAAAACATTATGCTAGACACACAGACAGACAGACAAAACATTCTGCTAGAAACACAGACAGACAGACAAAACATTCTGCTAGACACACAGACAGACAGACAAAACATTCTGCTAGACACACAGACAGACAGACAAAACATTCTGCTAGACACACAAACAGACAGACAAAACATTCTGCTAGACACACAGACAGACAGACAAAACGTTCTGCTAGACACACAGACAGACAAAACATTCTGCTAGACACACAGACAGACAGACAAAACATTCTGCTAAACACAGAGACAGACAAAACATTCTGCTAGACACACAGACAGACAGACAAAACATTCTGCCAGACACACAGACAGACAGACAAAACATTCTGCTAAACACAGAGACAGACAAAACATTCTGCTAGACACACAAACAGACAGACAAAACATTCTGCTAAACACAGAGACAGACAAAACATTCTGCTAGACACACAGACAGACAGACAAAACATTCTGCTAGACACACAGACAGACAGGCAAAACGTTCTGCTAGACACACAGACAGACAAAACATTCTGCTAGACACACAGACAGACAGACAAAACATTCTGCTAAACACAGAGACAGACAAAACATTCTGCTAGACACACAGACAGACAGACAAAACATTCTGCTAAACACAGAGACAGACAAAACATTCTGCTAGACACACAGACAGACAGACAAAACATTCTGCCAGACACACAGACAGACAGACAAAACATTCTGCTAAACACAGAGACAGACAAAACATTCTGCTAGACACACAAACAGACAGACAAAACATTCTGCTAGACACACAGACAGACAGACAAAACATTCTGCTAGACACACAGACAGACAGACAAAACATTCTGCTAGACACACAGACAGACAGACAAAACGTTCTGCTAGACACACAGACAGACAAAACATTCTGCTAGACACACAGACAGACAGACAAAACATTCTGCTAAACACAGAGACAGACAACACATTCTGCTAGACACACAGACAGACAGACAACACATTCTGCCAGACACACAGACAGACAGACAAAACATTCTGCTAGACACACAGACAGACAGACCAAAAATTCTGCTAAACACAGACAGACAGACAAAACATTCTGCTAGACACACAGACAGACAGACAAAACATTCTGCTAGACACACAAACAGACAGACAAAACATTCTGCTAGACACACAGACAGACAGACAAAACGTTCTGCTAGACACACAGACAGACAAAACATTCTGCTAGACACACAGACAGACAGACAAAACATTCTGCTAAACACAGAGACAGACAAAACATTCTGCTAGACACACAGACAGACAGACAAAACATTCTGCCAGACACACAGACAGACAGACAAAACATTCTGCTAAACACAGAGACAGACAAAACATTCTGCTAGACACACAAACAGACAGACAAAACATTCTGCTAGACACACAGACAGACAGACAAAACATTCTGCTAGACACACAGACAGACAGACAAAACATTCTGCTAGACACACAGACAGACAGACAAAACGTTCTGCTAGACACACAGACAGACAAAACATTCTGCTAGACACACAGACAGACAGACAAAACATTCTGCTAGACACACAGACAGACAGACAAAACATTCTGCCAGACACACAGACAGACAGACAAAACATTCTGCTAAACACAGAGACAGACAAAACATTCTGCTAGACACACAGACAGACAAAACATTCTGCTAGACACACAGACAGACAGACAAAACATTCTGCTAGACACACAGACAGACAGACAAAACATTCTGCTAGACACACAGACAGACAGACAAAACGTTCTGCTAGACACACAGACAGACAAAACATTCTGCTAGACACACAGACAGACAGACAAAACATTCTGCTAAACACAGAGACAGACAAAACATTCTGCTAGACACACAGACAGACAGACAAAACATTCTGCCAGACACACAGACAGACAGACAAAACATTCTGCTAAACACAGAGACAGACAAAACATTCTGCTAGACACACAAACAGACAGACAAAACATTCTGCTAGACACACAGACAGACAGACAAAACATTCTGCTAGACACACAGACAGACAGACAAAACATTCTGCTAGACACACAGACAGACAGACAAAACGTTCTGCTAGACACACAGACAGACAGACAAAACATTCTGCTAAACACAGACAGACAGACAAAACATTCTGCTAGACATACAGATAGACAAAGGCAGTCAGAATCATCAATAATGCAACTGCTAATGAATAAACACAGAGATGATAACAATTCACTTCTGCATTGTCCGCAATTCATTTTTTACTGAAGTTTTCTGTGAGTATAATCCTTGCCAAGGTTATTTGCTAAGCTCATTTTTGACGGAGGGGCTCTGGGAAGATAAAGGAGCGGAGGAGAACGATGGGAACCTAAAAGGTATTATCTGAGTTCAGGAGGTGATGAACCACTGATGGATTTGAACATTTTCAATTAGATAAGAGAAGGTCACTGGAACAGGACACACACACACATAGACAGGCATGTAGGCACCCCCCCCCCCACTCCCCCCCCCCACACACACACACACACACAAACACAAACATAGACACACGCGCACATGCACATAAATGCAGATACACACACACACACACACATAAACTTGTGATTTCACACACAGATAGATACACGCACGTACATACACACACACACAAAGACACACACAAAGTTCAGCAGAGAGAAAAAGAAGATGAAGTTTGACCATTTTTAGTGGTGGAGGAGATTGCATGTGAATTTATCCCTGCCAGTAATGATGAGGATTTATACTGTGGTCTTTGCTTGAGCAGCCTGATTAAACAACCTTGTGGCAGGCTGATCCAACAACCTGGGGTGACAGGCTGCCTGGTCCAACAACTTGGGGTGACAGGCTGCCTGATCCAAAAACCTGGGGTGACAGGCTGCCTGATCCAACAACCTGGGGTGACAGGCTGCCTGGTCCAACAACCTGGGGTGACAGGCTGCCTGATCCAACAACCTGGGGTGACAGGCTGCCTGATCCAACAACCTGGGGTGACAGGCTGCCTGATCCAACAACCTGGGGTGACAGGCTGCCTGATCCAACAACCTGGGGTGACAGGCAGCCTGATCCAACAACCTGGGGTGACAGGCTGCCTGATCCAACAACCTGGGGTGACAGGCTGCCTGATCCAACAACCTGGGGTGACAGGCTGCCTGATCCAACAACCTGGGGTGACAGGCTGACTGATCCAACAACCTGGGGTGACAGGCTGCCTGATCCAACAACCTGGGGTGACAGGCTGACTGATCCAACAACCTGGGGTGACAGGCTGCCTGTATTATAGCACAATATGAATTGGAACATGTAAAAATGTAATTCTACACCGTCTTTACTTTCACAAACACCTGAAAATCCCATTTGCATTTTTATTTCCTAAATACATTTAAAATGTATTGGAAGCAGGTTATCAAGTCGTTTCACATGTCATGTTTTCCAGTAGGGACTGCCTTCATTTCAATATGATATGAAATACTGTACAGTTTTTCCCAAAAATCACACATACCCAGGAATCCAGATCTCTACCGAGTGAGTTCTAAGAATGGTCCTAGCCCAGTAAGGTATCATCATGGAAAAGCAGGAATTTGAATGTAATATTTGTATCTACTGTAATGGCAGCAGTGTCCCGGCTTGTTCTATTAATAATATTACGTAGTGTTACTGAGAGTGTCTGGACCTGCTCTTACTGCAGACCAGAGTCTCTTCTCTCAGGCATTCAGGACACAGACAGACAGGTGGTTTATAATGCATCCCTGGCATCATGGGAATTAAGACACCACTAAGTAAGAAACAGAGACAGACTGTATAAGGTCACTCTACACCCAGTCTGCACGGTATACACTCCAAGCCTCCAGTCATCACGGTAGCAGACAGGCAGACAGTGGCCGTATCACTCTAGTGGTGTATCTACTGTACCACTCTAGTGTTGTACCTACTGTACTACTCTAGTGGTGTATCTACTGTACCACTCTAGTGGTGTATCTACTGTACCACTCTAGTGGTGTATCTACTGTACCACTCTAGTGTTGTACCTACTGTACCACTCTAGTGGTGTATCTACTGTACCACTCTAGTGTTGTACCTACTGTACCACTCTAGTGGTGTATCTACTGTACCACTCTAGTGGTGTATCTACTGTACCACTCTAGTGTTGTACCTACTGTACCACTCTAGTGGTGTATCTACTGTACCACTCTAGTGTTGTACCTACTGTACCACTCTAGTGTTGAATCTACTGTACCACTCTAGTGTTGTATCTACTGTACCACTCTAGTGGTGTACCTCCTGTACCACTCTAGTGTTGTATCTACTATACCATTCTAGTGTTTCACCTGCTGTACCACGCTAGTGGTGTATCTACTGTACCATTCTAGTGGTGTACCTACTGTACCACTCTAGTGGTGTATCTACTGTACCACTCTAGTGGTGTATCTACTATATAATTCTAGTGGTGTATCTACTGTACCATTCTAGGGGTGTATCTACTGTACCACTCTAGTGGTGTACCTACTGTACCACTCTAGTGGTGTATCTACTGTACCACTCTAGTGGTGTATCTACTGTACCACTCTAGTGGTGTATCTACTGTATCACTCTAGTGGTGTATCTACTGTACCACTCTAGGGCGGACTGAGAGAGGACCTGTATGCGATTGATGCCTGTGGCTGATAAAATAGTTTCCACAGGGACTTGGCAATGACCGAGTCCATTTGGCAAGTCAACCGACACTGGAACAAATGTGTATGTATACTGTGCACATAAGGATTATCAGGATGAAGACCAGATGGTGGAGAGGGTAAGAGTTGTGAGTTGAGTTTAGGGTTGGTTGTGATTTGAGAGCTACCTGGAGGGTAAGTATAGATTCATGCACGCTTAGTGTGTGTCTTTCAAAGTGATGCCCTGAAGGGGACGCATGCACGCACTCACACACACACACACTTACACACACATTGTTACTTTGAAAGCTCTCTCACTTCCTCTCCTTAGTATCATTAGTGTTATTAGAATGAAAACCAAATGAAAGCAGTGAGAGAAAGATAGAGAGTTAACTTATGTCAGACACCCACGACCTGGCTGAGTTTCCTGTCTCGTGTCATCCCCTCATGCACCATCTTTTAATCCCGCCTTCCCCGCACATCAGACCACACATCTCTTCTTTTCTTTTATCACAAGATTCATGAGATACAACTGGGAAGCTATGCAGAGGTTTGAAGCCTTCAAAAGCCAGAGAGAGACACAGACACAGAGACAGAGAGACAGAGAGACAGACAGACAGACAGACAGACAGACAGACAGACAGACAGACAGACAGACAGACAGACAGACAGACAGACAGACAGACAGACAGAGACATACCAAACGTGAACGATCTGAGAGACAAGGCAAGAAGGGCATTCTATGCCATCAAAAGGAACAAAATTTGACATACCAGTTAGGATTTGGCTAAAAATACTTTAATCAGTTATAGAACCTGTTGCCCTTCATGGTTGTGAGGTCTGGGGTCCGCTCACCAACCAAGAATTCACAAAATGGGACCAACCCCAAATTGAGAGACTGCGTGTAGAATTTTGCTAAATCAAATCAATTCAAATTTATTTATATAGCCCTTCGTACATCAGCTGATATCTCAAAGTACTGTACAGAAACCCAGCCTAAAACCCCAAACAGCAAGCAATGCAGGTATTGAAGCAAAAATATCCTATGTGTACAATGTAGAACACCAAATAATGCATGTTAAGCAGAATTAGGCCGATACCCAATAATTATCAATATCCTGAAAAGAGCCGTTAAATTCGACAACCACCTAAAAAGAAGCGATTCCCAAACCTTCCATAACAAAGCCATCACCTACAGAGAGATGAACTTGGAGAAAAGTCCAAGCAAGCTGGTCCTGGGGCTCTGTTCACAAACACAAACACACACCACCGAGTCCCCAGACAGCAACACAATTAGACCCAATCAAATGATGTGAAAACAAAAGGATAATTACTTGACACATTGGAAAGAATTTATAAAAAAACTGCACAAACTAGAATGCTATTTGGCCCTAAACAGAGAGTACACAGTGGCAGAATACCTGACCACTGTGACTGACCCAAACTTAAGGAAAGCTTTGTACAGACTATGCACAGACTCAGTGAGCATAGCCTTGCTATTGAAAAGGGCCGCCGTAGGCAGACCTGGCTCTCAAGAGAAGACAGGCTATGTGCACACTGCCCACAAAATGAGGTGGAAACTAAGCTGCACTTCCTAACCACCTGCCCAATGTATGACCATATTAGAGACACATATTTCCCTCAGATTACACAGATCCACAAAGAATTCGAAACCAAACACGATTTTGATAAACTCCCATATCTATTAGGTGAAATACCACAGTGTGCCATCAAAGCAGCGAGATTTGTGACCTGTTGCCACAAAAAAAATGTCAACCAGCGAAGAACAATCACCATTGTAAATACAATCCATATGTATGCTTATTTATTGTACCTTTTGTACTTTAGTCATTTGTACATTGTTACAACACTGTATATATACATAATATGACATTTGAAATGTCTTTATTATTTTGGAACTTCTGTGAGTGTAATGTTTACTGTTCATTTTTATGGTTTATTTAACTTTTGTATATTATCTACCTCACTCTCTTTGGCAATGTTAACATATGTTTCACATGCCAATAAAGTCACTTGAATAGATAGATAGATAGATAGATAGATAGATAGATAGATAGATAGATAGATAGATAGATAGATAGATAGATAGATAGATAGATAGATAGATAGATAGATAGATAGATAGATAGATAGATAGATAGATAGATAGATAGATAGATAGATAGATAGATAGATAGATAGATAGATAGATAGATAGATAGATAGATAGATAGATAGATAGATAGATAGATAGATAGATAGATAGATAGATAGATAGATAGATAGATAGATAGATAGATAGATAGATAGATAGATAGATAGATAGATAGATTATTCCCATGTTTCTCTCGGTGGTGTGTAGGACAGTTTGTGGGCCCAGGTTTGGAAACAAACAATTGCTTAGGTCTGCCTGAGATAGATGAGATTCAGAGTTGTACACGCTTCTTCTGTGTCATGTCAGGACATGGATATTCACACCCATTGTTTTTAATTGTCCAGATTTGAAGCATTCTAATGCATTTGACATTTGGAGTTGTATTACATTATGATGTGGTAAATAATACCTACGGGCTCTTTGAGTTTACAGTTAGACCGTTTGGACTTCATCTTTACCCTACTCCATTTCCCTTTTCTTACATGCAGTATTGTATATCTTCACCTTGCCTCATCTGTCTCACTTTCTCTTCTTCTCCCTCTCCTGTAATCAATCATTCTGAAGTTTCTGGAGGGAGATATGATATCCAGGATGAGTGTAGAATGGGTGTGTGAAACCTTAAACTATAGTGCCTTTGACATTACATTCCGGCTGTTGCCATGGCGATAGGAGAGTGGAAGTAGAGATAAAAGTATTCATGATTTGATTGGGAGGCGATGGTGACTGATCACTACTACTACTGACTCCCTGATATCATTCCCCTCCACATCAAAGCAGCTTTTCCCGGGATAGGCCTCCCATATACCCCACAGAGATGACTCAGTACAAAGAGAGAGAGTCGACATACAGCTGTAATCGTTCTCTGGTGTTAGACTTCAGGGGTGGCCTGCAGGGGGTCTGCATATACCGACTGTAGCTACATTAAGGACGAGCAGTTGGCCACTCTTTTCTCATATCCCACAGTCAGTGTCAGAGTTTTTGTATAGTTTTTGTATTGACAGGAATGTTCACATTCTGTGACGCTCTTGTCAACCTTCAGCGATATGTTGATTCACTACCCTCTCTCTGTCTCCCAGTCTTTCCGCCACTCCCTCTCTCTCTTCCTCAGACATACGCACGCATATGCACATGCGCAGCTTACAGACCACACATTAAATAACTTTTGATGTAATTTCACCGACTGAGGAATTAAAGGTTGGAGGTTCTGGGCCTGGGGGGTGGCTGGGAGGGGGGCTGCACTTCTGACAAGGCAGTTCCTCCAGCACTGTTTAGCATTTATGGTCTTCCTGCTAATTCTGAACCAAGGTGATCCAGTCTCGGGCTCAGGCTGAAATAGATTTGAAGTACTGCTTTCTCTACCTCGCCACATAAGTCTTCATTAGCCAATCCCCATGACCCGCACTAAACCCACATCATTACCCCCCCCCCCCCAGCCATCATCAATATACCCCCCAGCCATCATCAATATACCCTGTTGTCCTGTAGGCTTTGCCTGGCAGGTAGCCTCACACTTCAGTCCAACTTTAATCTAGATTCTGTCACACAGCTTAAACACTGCACCAACTCATTACCATTCACTCAGCCCTCCCTCTCCCATCCCTTTGTCATCCAAATGCATTCTGTGCACCTAATACCATTAGGGATGTCCATATCTCAGGCCCTATTCTAATGCTTGGAAAAGGGGTTCTTATATTGAGGGAATTTGTTAGCGTGCCTCATCTCCTTTCTCATTTGAGTTTTCCCCCAGTGAATTAATCTGGGTGGGAAATAAATATAAAACAGAAAACAAAACAAACATTGAGGGTCTCAAAAGGCAGCCAAACTTGAGCACCAGAAAAATACCAAAAACTAAGCAAGAAAAGGGGCTCTGGGGTTCTGATGCGCTAAAACATGTTTTGATTCATTCTGAAGGATGTAGTGTTGGATGGAATCAAATACAGTACCCTGATGACATCCACTCTAGGCAGTTTCCTGTCCTACTTGTTGTAAACATACAGATGTTCACCTTTGTCAGGAAGATTGCAGATTGGTGAAACAATAGAGTGAAGCTGGAGTTCATATCAGCTGATCATGATCTCTTTTTTCCACAACTGGCCATAATCTTTGCTTCGTTATCATCATCAACACAAACACATATGCACGTGCACACAAATACACGTGCACACAAATACACACACACACACACACACACACACACACACACACACACACACACACACACACACACACACACACACACACACACACACACACACACACACAGTACCCACATACGTCGTATAGCAACTTGTTTGTAGTATCCCTGACTGAAGCATCCTGGTTCTGGGTTTTTGTTCCTACGGTACACTAACACTAAGCTGGAGTGGGACGCAACATTCTATACTCAGCCACTAATCCCTGTCAACTTCCTGTAACACCTTCTATATGACAGGATCACACATCTCAAAGCCCTCAAGTCTGGATCACACACACACTGACACACACTGGCAAATACACACACACACACACACACACACACACACACACACACACACACACACACACACACACACACACACACACACACACACACACACACACACACACACACACAAAGACATAGACACACATAAATACACACACGAACACACCCGGGATGCATCCAAAGAACGT
Organism: Oncorhynchus clarkii lewisi; assembly: GCF_045791955.1. Classification (NCBI taxonomy): domain Eukaryota; kingdom Metazoa; phylum Chordata; class Actinopteri; order Salmoniformes; family Salmonidae; genus Oncorhynchus; species Oncorhynchus clarkii. The sequence goes on from NC_092178.1 coordinate 19,999,890, forward strand.
CTTATCATTTCCACATCCTGTCTGTAAAGCAGCCAACCAGAAACTTGAGAGGTGGACGGCCATCTTTTGTTCAGCCCACACCCGATATGCAGACTGAATACGGTATTGAATTACCCGAAAGTACATTTTAAAACGCAGCCCACACTTTAACAAGATATCTTTCTTCTACCTTCTGCTTCACAAAAGTTACCTTGGTTGTTAGATACTATCGAAAACGTTCCAGTAACTTTGTAAATAGTTAAAGCCGATCCTCTGCCCCCGTGGTCCCGTTCGAGCACTCTGTGCAAGGAGCAAGGATTTGAAATGTTAATTAAGTATGAGGCCATTGCCAGATAAAAAGGGGAAAAAATTAGCAGAAAGTTGTATGAAATATAAACTTTTCTATCCAATCATGAAACTAAGATAGATTTCATGAATAATTTAAATATGGAGAAAAATACTTGCTGGGGGATACTGTCTGCCACGTATGAAGCTTTAAAATTCAGTCAAAGTGAATAGGTGTTTCAAGGAACTGCGTGGAAATCAAACCAACAAGCTCTCCAATACCAGTCAAGACACTTGTTGATGTACAAAAAATGATGGCAGACAACCAAGGCATAAACATTACATTTTTGATAGATATAGGAGAGGAAAATTACAGTGTTAATATTATTTTCAAATGAGAGGGGCACTTCTCCAAAGTTAATTTCCTTTCCAAAAGGACATTGTCACTACACTCTTAGGGGAAAAAATCATTTCTGTCCCCATAGGAGAACCCTTTGAAAAACAATTTTTGGTTCCATGTAAAACCCTTTCTATAGAGGGCTGTACATGGAACTCAAAATAGATTCTACCTGGAACCAAAAAGGGTTCTCCTATGGGGACAGCCGAAGAACCCTTTTGGAACCCATTTTTCCAAGAGTGTATACACCAGCCTTCAACCACAAGAGAGATGCGTGTGTGTTTGAGAGAGAGAGAGAGAGAGAGAGAGAGAGAGAGAGTTGCCTTTCTGCTGGTCTATCAATCACTACATGTATTAAGTCTGAAACCATCCTAGATGTCGTGACTTCAAAATGAGGGACATTGTAGAAAACTGGATTGCCTCTAACAAATCTAACCAAGTTGATAATGTCATAATGTAGGCTGGCTCTGGCCCAACCCATCGGTTTCTGGAACCAATCAGAATAGTCAGAATGTGTTCGCATTCAAAACTATGGAGAGACAGAGAGGATATCATCAAGACCATAGAGAGACAGAGAGGACCACATCAAGACCATACAGGGACAGAGAGGACCACATCAAGACCATACAGGGACAGAGAGGACCACATCAAGACCATACAGAGACTTAGAGGACAACACATCAAGACCATAGAGAGACAGAGAGGACCACATCAAGACCATAGAGAGACAGAGAGGACCACATCAAGACCATACAGAGACTTAGAGGACAACACATCAAGACCATAGAGAGACAGAGAGGACCACATCAAGACCATACAGAGACAGAGAGGACCACATCAAGACCATACAGAGACAGAGAGGACCACATCAAGACCATAGAGAGACAGAGAGGACCACATCAAGACCATACAGAGACAGAGAGGACCACATCAAGACCATACAGAGACTTAGAGGACAACAAATCAAGACTATACAGAGACAGAGAGGACAACATCAAGACCATACAGAGACAGAGAGGACCACATCAAGACCATACAGAGACAGAGAGGACCACATCAACACCATAGAGAGACAGAGAGGACCACATCAAGACCATACAGAGACAGAGAGGACCACATCAAGACCATACAGAGACAGAGAGGACATCATCAATACCATAGAGAGACAGAGAGGACCACATCAAGACCATAGAGAGACAGAGAGGACATCATCAAGACCAGGAGAAATAGAGGTTTGGGCGGAAAGACAGACAGAAGGGAAGGAAACACTGCTGCTACCTCGCTCTCCAACCAAGGTGCAGGAATTGAGGAGCAAACTGAAGTGAAGTGGAATTTCCACAACAGAAAGTCAGAAAGACAGACAAAATAATAGCATCCTTAACAGAGGCAATATTAATAATAATAATTTGATGGGTGCTTATATTTGTCCTATTTGTACAAGTTTGTATTAATTGGAAATATGTTATTTACATATCCCAACACCCCCTGAGAATGGGTCACAGCCAGTGTCTGCAATTATCAGTGGCATCCCTGGAGCAATTAGGGGTTAGTGTCTTGCTCAAGGACAGATTTGTTTTAATCTTGTTCACTCTGGGATGGGCTACCACCTGGGCTACCTGCTGCCGCAGAGGTAACAAGGGTAACAGAGGTATGATAACAGGGGTAACATAGGTATGGTAACAGAGGTAACATAAGTAACAGGGGTAACATGGGTAACATAAGTAACAGGGGTAAGAGAGGTAACAGTGGTAACAGATGTATGGTAACAGGGGTAACAGAGGTATGGTAACAGAGGTAACATAAGTAACAGGGGTAAGAGAGGTAACAGTGGTAACAGAGGTATGGTAACAGGGGTACCAAAGATAACGGGGTACTAGAGGTAACAGAGGTATGGTAACAGGGGTAACATATGTATGGTAATAGGGGTAACAGAGGCAACAGAGGTAACAGGGTAACAGAGGTAACAGGAGTATAGTAACAAAGGGAACAGAGGTATCGTAACAGGGGTAACAGAGGCAAAAAGGGTTACAGAGGTAACATGAGTAACAGAGGTAACAGGGGTAACTGGGGTAACAGGGATAACAGGGTTAACAGAGGCAAACAAGGGTAACAGGGGTAACATGAATAACAGAGGTAACATGGGTAACAGAGGTAACAGGTAACAGAGGTAACAGGGGTAATAGAGGTAACAGAGGTAACAGGTGTAACAGGGGTAACAGAGGTAGGTAACAAGAGTAACAGAGGTAACAGGGGTAACAGGGGTAACAGAGGTAACAGAGGTAACAGGGATAACATGGGTAACAGGGATAACAGGGGTAACAGGGGTCACAGAGGCAAAAAGGGTTACAGAGGTAACAGGGGTAACAGGGATAACATGGGTAACAGAGGTAACAGGGGGAACTGGGGTAACATGGGTGACAGGGGTAACAGAGGCAAAAAGGGTAACAGAGGTAACATGAATAACAGGGGTAACAGGGGTAACAGAGGCAAAAAGGGTAACAGGTGTAACATGGGTAACAGAGGTAACAGGTGTAACAGAGTAACAGAGGTAACAAGAGTAACAGGGGTAACAGTGGTTACAGATGTATCGTAAAAAGGGTAATGGGGTAACACTGGTAACAGAAGTAACAGAGGTAACAGGGGTAACAAGGATAACATGGGTAGCAGAGGTAACAGGGGTAACTGGGGTAACACTGGTAACAGGGGGGTAACAGAGGTAACAGAGGTAACAGGGGTAACAGGGGTAACAGAGGTAACAGAAGTAACAGGGGTAACAGGGATAACATGAGTAACAGAGGTAACAGGGGTAACTGGGATAACATGGGTAACAGGGGTAACAGAGGCAAAAAGGGTAACAGAGGTAACATGAATAACAGAGGTAACAGGTGTCACAGGGATGTTTTCCCCTCTCCTACTGTGAAAGACATTTGCGGTTGATATATTATCGATTATATATTTTAAAAACAACCTGAGGATTGATTATAAAAAATGTTTGACATGTTTCTGTGGACATTATGGAAACTATTTGGAATTTTCGTCTGCGTTGTCGTGACCGCTCTTTCCTGAGGATTTCTGAACATAACGCGACAAACAAACTGAGGTATTTTGGATATAAAAATCATCTTTATGGAAAAAACGGAACATTTGTTGTGTAACTGGGAGTCTCGTGAGTGAAAACATCCGAAGATCATTAAAGGTAAACGATTAATTTGATTGCTTTTCTGATTTTCGTGACCGAGCTACCTGATGCTAAATGTACTTAATGTTTTATCGTGCGATCGATAAACTTACACAAATGCTTGGATTGCTTTCGCTGTAAAGCATAATTTCAAAATCTGAGACGACAGGTAGATTAACAAAAAGCTAAATTGTGTTTTCCTACATTGCACTTGTGATTTCATGAATATAAATATTTATTGTATGTAGCGCTATGCTATTCAGCGGTTGTTGATGACACTTATCCCGATATCGGGATTGCAGCCATAACAAGTTTTAACTCTGACATATTAAGGTTAGGCATTAACTGAATGGTTAAGGTAAGGGTTAAGGTTTGGGATAAGCTTTAAAAGAAAAATCACAAATCAACTTTCTATCACTAGATTTCAACTTGCTACCTTTAGAATCGGAGGTAGCTGCTTATGGGAAGCCACCATCCCCATCCACAACACTCTAGCAAAAGCAAAACTTACTTGAAGGTAACAGGACTCACTGTTGACCCTGGTGGATGGTTTTCTTTTCATCTTCCGACGTCCTCAGATGGACGTTGAATACTGACTTAGTACAGTAGTGGTAGTTTAGTACTTTATAGTAGAGATAGGTAGTAAGCAATGATGAAATGATTATTGGTGACACTGTGTGATGGACTGCAAAACTGTCCAAAGCTTCCTCTAATACACACACACACACACACACACACACACACACACACACACACACACACACACACACACACACACACACACACACACACACACACACACACACACACACACACACACACACACACCTATACAAACACACACACACACACACAAACACCCATACAAACACACACACACACACATACCAACACACACACAAACACACACAAATAAATTGTGCTCCCCCACACAATAAGTGGCAAACAGCTGGCTAACAACACCACAGATATGATCCACTGACCACTCACACACACGCCCCTTTGATGACCCTGATACAGTATATAGTGTTTCTGAAGTTGTAACCTGCAGTGACAGTTTGAGAGAGGCCAATAAAGAACATAACAGCTATTGGTGCTACAGATGCAAGTATCAACTGATACACTTAACAATCTGCAATGGTGTACACTACAATACCCATCCTTTTGTATATTGCAATGCAAGAACCTATATTGAGATCTAACTGTATGAGTCAGACCTGGTAACATTGTCCATGGAATCAATGCTCAAACAGATGCTGATTGTTCTCAGACAAACAAATCAATAACGGTTGAAAGGGAATTGATTCCTTTCTGTTGTTTATGCTGCCCGACTGTTTAGACATACACACGGGCGCTGACACAGACACACACACACTTTATCCCCCACACATAAACACAAATGCTGTGAACCACACAGAATACACCTCTACCCAATAGTGGAATCAAGTGATACAGGCAACAAACTTATTGTTTATAAGGAGAGATTTCGGTCAATTTATAATACTATGAGGTTTATGAGAAATTGGGCAACGGCAGTACAGTGATGAATTTAATTCCATTGACCTTCCTAATGAATATATAATTGCCCTGAATTATTTGGATGCTGGAGAAAAAGAGCAAAAGTCATAATCTCCCTCCAGTTTTTTCAGTTTTTTTTCTGTTAAATTCAAATAAAGGCCATACTTGAATTCTGAGCCTGTTTGTACTTATTATGCCATACCTGGAGGCAATTTCTTGTCAAGTGAACATCCCCATACCCAGCTGAAGAAATGTCAGTTGTTTAAAATTTGAAAACACTGTCATTGTCATAGTTAGAAGTTGTATGAATTAGGATCAGTGGTAGAGACTTCAAAGAAACTCACCTGCACATTCATAATCACTTGCTGTGGGAGTGATGAAGACGTCAGCTTAAGAAAGAGGTGAAACCTGCCTCGGAGTCAAATGGCTTTGAGCTACATTTACTCTGTTAATAGACACAGGCGTCCGTTTTATCTTCAATAACCACCGTTTTAAATGTCATTCCATTTCCCAAAAGAAATGCAATCATTTCCCTTCCGTGTGACAGGAAATAATCTATAATTACCGGGGGACATGGTGAGCACTGTGATTACTATAATTCAACTGCAGTGGTCAGAAGAATTCTGGAAAAGACAGGTTTTAATATACTGAACCAAAATATGAACGCAACATGTAAAGTGTTTCATGAGCTGATTTAAAAGATCCCAGAAATGTTCCATATGCACAAAAAGCGTATTTCTCCCAAATGTTGTGCACAAATTTGTTTACACCCTGTTAGTGAGCATTTTTCCTCGGAAAGATAATCCATTCATGGCCTCCTGAGTGACGCAGCGGTCTAAGGCAATCTATTGCAGTGCTAGAGGCGTCACTACAGACCCGGGTTTGATTCCAGGCTGTGTTGCAGCCTGCCTGGGAGACCCATGAGGCGGCGTACAATTATCCCACCGTCATCTGGGCTAGGGGAGGGTACGGCTCTCTACCTTTGCCTCTCCCGCGTCCGTACGGGAGTTGCAGCGATGGGACTGTAACTACGAATTGGATATAATGAAAAGGGTTTGTAAAAGATAATACATCCACCTGACAGGTGTGGCATATCAAGGCGATGATCATTACACAGGTAGTGCTGGGGACAATAAAAGGCCACTCTAAAATGTATAGTTCTGTCACACAACACAATGAATCAGATGTCTCAAGTTTTGAGGAATCATGCAAATGGAATGCTGACTTCAGGAATGTCCACCAGAGCTGTTGCAAGATAACTGAACGCAAATTTCTCTACCATAATGTTGTTTTAGAGAATTTGGCAGTACGTCAAACCGGCCTCACTACCACAGACCACGTGTATCCACGCCAGCCCAGGACCTCTACATCCGACTTCTTCATCTGCGGGATCGTCTAAGACCAGCCAATGAGACCAGCTGATGAAACTGTGAGTTTGCACAATCAAAGACTTTCTGCACAAACTGTCAGAAACCGTTTCAAAGAAGCGCATCTGCGTGCTCGTCATCCTCACCAGGGTCTTGACCTGACTGCAGTTTGGCGTTTCAACCGACTTCAGTGGACAAATGCTCACCTTCGATGGCCACTGGCACGCTGGAGAAGTGTGCTCTTCACATGTTAATCATGGATACAGCTTTACCGGGCAGATGGCAGACAGCGTGTATGGCGTCGTGTGGGTGAGCGGTTTGCTAATGTCAACATTGCGAACAGAGAGCCCCATGGTGGTGGTGAGGTTAAGGTATGGGGAGGCATAAGCTACAGACAATGAACACAATTGCATTTTATCGATGGTAATTTGAATGCACAGAAATACCATAGCAAGATCCTGAAGGCCCATTGTCATGCCATTCATCCGCCGCCATCACCTCATGTTTCAGCCTGATAATGCACAACCACATGTCGCAAGGATCTGGATTCATGGATTCATGGAATTCATGGAAGCTAATTCATGGAAGCTAATAATGTCCCAGTTCTTCCATGACCTGCATACTCACGAGACACCCATTGAGCATGTTTGAGATTCTCTGTATCAACGTGTACTGCAGCATGTTCCAGTTCCCACCAAAATCCAGGAACTTCTCACAGCCATTGAAGAGGAGTGGGACAACAGTCCACAGGTCACAATGAACAACATGATCAACTCTATGCGAAGGAGATGAGTCCCGCTGCATGAGGCAAAAGGTGGTCACAGCAGATACTGACTCGTTTTCTGCTCCACGCCTCTACCTTTTTTAAGGTATCTGTAACCAACAGATGCATATCTGTGTGTTTGGACCATGACAGTTTGTTGTTGATGTCGACACCAAGGAACTTGAAACTCTCGACCCGCTCCACTACAGCCCTATCGATGTGAATGGGGCGTGTTCAGCACTCCTTTTTCTGTAGTGCACTTAATGATGGTGTTGGAGTAGTGCTTTGTTACGCAGTCCTGGGTGAACAGGGAGTACAGGAGGGGACTAAGCACGCACCCTTGAGGGGCCCCCGTGTTGAGGATCAGTGTGGCAGACATGTTGTTGCCTACTCTTACCGCCTGGGGGCTGCCCGTCAGGAAGTCCCGGATCCAGTTGCAGAGGGAGGTGTTTAGCCCCAGAGTCCTTAGCTTAGTGATGAGCTTCGTGGGCACTATGGTGTTGAACGCTGAGCTGTTGTCAATGAACAGCATTCTCACATAGGTGTTCCTTTTGTCCAGGTGAGAAAGGGCAGTGTGGAGTGCGATTGAGATTGCGTCATCTGTGGATCTGTTTGGGCGGTATGCAAATTGGGCAGTATGCGAATTGATGTGATGCTGTTGATGTGAGCCTGGACCAGCCTGTCAAAGTACTTCATGCTACCGACGTGAGTGCCAAGGGGCGGTAATCATTTAGGCAGGTTACCTTCACTTCCTTGGTGGTCTGCTTGAAACATGTAGGTATTACAGACGCGGTCAGGGAAAGGATGAAAAATGTCAGTGAAGACACTTGACAGTTGGTCTGCGCATGCTTTGAGTACACGTCCTGGTAATCCAACTGGCCCAGCGGCTTTGTGAATGTTCACCTGTAAAGGTTTTGTTCACATCGGCTACCGATCACACAGTCATCCAGAACAGCTGGTGCTCTCATGCATGCTTCAGTGTTGCTTGCCTGGAAGCGAGCATAAAAGGCATTTAGCTCGTCTGGTAGGCTCACGTCACTGGTCAGCTTGCATCTGGGTTTCCTGATTTAAGTTTGCCTGCATTAAAATCCCCGGCCACTAGGAGCGCCGCTTCTGTGTGAGCATCTTCTTCTTTGCTTATGGCCTTATAGAGTTGGTTGAGAGCGGTCTTAGGGCCAGCTCCGCTTTGTGGTGGTAAATAGACGGCTACAAATAATACAGATGAGAACTCTCTTGGTAGATAGTGTGGTCGACAGCTTATCATGAGGTACTCTACCTCAGGCGAGCAATACATAGAGACTTCCTTATTATTAGACATCACGCACCAGCTGTTATTGACAAAAAAACACACACCCCTCGTCTTACCAGAGGTAGCGTCTCTGTACTGCCGGGGCACGGAAAATTCTGCCAGCTCTATACTGTCAATTTCTTCATTCAGCCATGTCTAGGTGAAACACAATACATCACAGTTTTTAATGTGCCATTTGTAGGATAATCTTAATAGTAGGTCATCAATTTTATTTTCCAACAATTGCACGTTAGCAAGGAGAATAGAAGGCATTGGGAGTTTGCTTCTTCGCCTCCGGATTCTCAGAAGGATCCCCGATCTGCGTCCCCTTTTCCGGCTGTCTTTTCTTCACGCAAAAGGTGTGGATCTGGGCCTGTTCCAGTGAAAGCGGAATGTCCTTCTCGTCACCCTCATTAAAGGAAAAGGTTTCTTCCAGTCCGTGGTGAGTATTCGCTTTTCTGATGTCTAGAAGTTATTTTAGGTCATAAGAGACAGTAGCAGCAACATTATGTGCACAATAAGTTTAAAAAATAAGTTACACAAAATTTTAAAAAAATGACAAAATTGCACAATTGGTTGGGAGAATGTAAAAATTCAGCCATGTTCGTCGGTGCCATCTAGCTTGTCGGATCTAGAAGCAGAAGCATTTTGCAACATGTGCATGTGACAACAACATGGTAGCAACACAACATGGTAGCAGCACAAAACATGGTACAAACATTATTGGGTACAGACAACAGCACAAAGGGCAAGAAGGTAGAGCGGTTAGCGGTTATTATATAAAGGTTTGGTTTGGAAATGTTTTTCTCCCCTGGTCACAGACCGTAAAAAAAAAGTTAAAAAGAAGAAAAACTCGTAGGAGGTGAAAGCTATTTGAACTCCCAGAGTTGTGACACTATTCCATAACAGCGAGACGTGGGAGGAAGAAATGAATGCCCGTTGCAAAATGCTCGCTAATGGCTGACAGGTTCAGGGGTTGTTTTTACGACCGTGTAATTATAAACTTCAACACTACCCTGGTCTTTGGCCAACACACACAGGGACCCATGCAGACGTTGCATTTTTAGAAGATGTAAATTGGTCCTTTTCTATTGAATAGAATATGAATATGATTATCACCAGACTTTAGCTTCAAAGAGGGATTTATGAGAGCATCACTGATGAGTGTGTGTGTGTATGTCTGTCTGTCTGTATGTGCGTCCATTTGTGCATGGGTGTTCGTGCTTGTGTGATCATATGTGTGTGTTTACTTTTCCATATGGCTCCAGTAAAAACTGTGGAAGTGGAAGAAGCCTTTGTTTCCAGTGACAGTTTGTCTGGGCCGTAGGGAAGAGTAGACAGGACAATGAACAAAAATAAGAGCTCTTCTTATATCAGAAGCACATCTTGGTTATTTTAGGCTCCAACCTGAAACAAGCAACGAAATGGACCATTAAGGGGGCAATCAAGGCGCTCATTGTAATGTCTCTGGAAAGAGTGAAGAAAGTCAAACTGAAAATAATTCCTCATTTAATGGTAAGAAGTCTAATTAACAAACAGGTTCTCTCTAGAGAATATACTTTTTATACATTTCTTAACTCTGGGGCCAGATACTAGACTCATTTAACTCCTGTAGTCATCCTCTCCTCTCCTTGTCACACCTTGCCCCTCCTCTTCTGTCCTCTTCTCCCTTCCCCTCTCCTCCATTCCCCTAACCCTCCTCTCCTCTCGTGTCATCCTGTGACCTTGACTAGTGTCAGGACACGAGGCGCTTCACCCTCTCCACTGACCACTTCCTGAAAGCATCAGCTTTAGCATCAGCTTGATTTGGCCACTGCAAGCAAGAGAGGGAGAGAGAAAGTGAAAGGGCAGAAACCCAGGTGAGCTGAGCTCTTTGGGGGCAGTCGGCAGTAGGAGTTATGACAGAGAGAATTGGTGGAGCGCTTCAGTGTTAATGCCTTCCATTATGTTTCTGGGCTTGGCTGGAGCGTCAACCGCAGCTCTTAAGTGATTGGCTTTCTGCTTGGCGGAGTAAGAAGGCGGGACGCCGCTCGTAGCAGGTTAGAATCAGACCCTCGCTCTGTTGTTCTAACAGCTGTTAAAAGGGAGAGTGAAGAATGACAGCTCCTACCTCTTTGGCCAGGTGTACTACATCACCCATTAACCCAGTCCCTCGCCCAGCCACCCTGCCTCTCAGTCACCCTGCCTCCTAGCCTCCCTGCAAGCCTGTCTCTCAGTCACCCTGCCACCCAGCCACCCTGCAGCCCAGCCACCCTGCCTCTCAGCCACCCTGCCTCTCAGCCACCCTGCCAGTCTGCCTTTCAGCCACCCTGCCAGCCTGCCTTTCAGCCACCCAGTCCCCCTCTCAATTCAATGGGCATTATTGGCATGGGAAACATTTTAATAATTATTTATTAATAAATTTAACTAGGCAAGTCAGTTAAGAACAAATTCAAATGTACAATGACCGCCTATACCAGCCAAACCTGGACAATGCTGGGACAATTGTGCACCACTCCCCATCACAGCCGGTTGTGAAACAGCCTGGATTCGAACCAGGCTGTCTGTAGTGACGCCTCTAGCACTGAGATGCAGTGCCTCAGACCGTATGTTTACATTGCCAAAGCAAGTGAAATAGATAAACAAAAGTGACATTTTTTTTCACCTTTATTTAACCAGGTAGGATAGTTGAGAACAAGTTCTCATTTGCAACTGCGACCTGGCCAAGATAAAGCGTAGCAATTTGACACATACAACAACACAGAGTTACACATGGAATAAACAAAACATACAGTCAATAATACAGTAGAATAAAAGAAAACAAAGTCTATATACAGTGTGTGCAAATGAGGTAAGATAAAGGAGTTAAGGCAATAAATAGGCCATGGTGGCAAAGTAATTACAATATAGCAATTAAACACTGGAATGGTAGATCGGCAGAAGATGAATGTGCAGGTAGAGATACTGGGGTGCAAAGCAGCAAAATAAATAAATAAATACATTATGGGGATGAGGTAGGTAGATAGATGGGCTGTTTACAGATAGACTAAGTACAGGTGCAGTGATCTGTAAAATGCTCTGACAGCTGGTGCTTAAAGCTAGTGAGGGAGATGTGAGTCTCCAGCTTCAGAGATTTTTGCATAAACATTAAAAAATGAACAGTAAACATTACACTCACAAAAGTTCCAAAAGAATAAAGACATTTTAAATGTCATATTATGTCTATATACAGTGTTGTAATGATGTGCAAATAGTGCAAAAGGGACAATAAATAAACATAAATATAGGTTGTATTTACAAGGGTTTTGTTCTTCACTTGTTGCCCTTTTCTTTTGGCAACAGGTCACAAATCTTGCTGCTGTGATGGCCCACTGTGGTATTTCACCCAGTAGATATGGGAGTTTAATACTGGATTTGTTATCTAATTCTTTGTGGGTATGTGTAATCTGAGGGAAACGTGTGTCTCTAAGATATCCTTCATTTTGGGTGTCACGAACCGGCTCAAAGCCTGTAACAAAAGGGAGACAACGTGGAGATAAGGAGTAACAAAATATATATTTATTAAATAAGTAACTAAGTATAATATACAATGGTGTGTGTAATCAGTAATCAGTAGTCTAAGTGAGTGTTTTGCATGCATGAATGTGATAATGCAGGGTGTTGAAAGGAGCCAAAGCGAACCACCAAAAAGCCACCAAGAAACACAAAATCAAGAAAGGTGTCTGCATGGAGAAAGTCTCCATGAATGTGGAAGAGGTCTATTTATCCTGGGACACACCTGGCCCAGGTGTTTCCCATGTAGCTGACGACCCTCCCAACTCCGCCCACCGGCATCCTAATAAGGAAACAAGAACAAAGAGAAAATACGGCAGACAGAGTGGGAGGGTCTTCATATGGGTCAGTCACAGTGGTTAGGTATTCTGCTACTGTGTACTCTCTGTTTAGGGCCAAATAGCATTCTAGTTTGCTCAGTTTTTTTGTAAATTCTTTCCAATGTGTCAAGTAATTATCTTTTTGTTTTCTCATCATTTGGTTGGGTCTAATTATGTTGCTGTCCTGGGGCCCTGTGGGGTCTGTTTATGTTTGTGAACAGAGCCCCAGGACCAGCTTAATTAGGGGGCTCTTCTCCGGGTTAATTTCTATGTAGGTGAAGGTTTGGGAATCACTTCCTTTTAGGTGTTGTAGAATTTAACGTCTCTTTTCTGGATTTTGATAATTAGTGGGTATCGGCCTAATTCTGCTATGCATGCATTATTTGGTGTTTTACGTTGTACACTGAGGATATTTTTTGCCAGATCCTAATTGGTATGTGGAATTTTATGTTCCTTTTGATGGCATATAAGGCCCTTCTTACCTTGTCTCTCAGACCGTTCACAGCTTTGTGGAGGTTACCTGTGGCACTGAGGTTTAGGCCGAGGTATATACAGTATCGTTTTTGTGTTCTCTAAGGCAACTGTGTCTAGATGGAATTTGTATTTGTGGTCCTGGCAACTGGACCTTTTTTGGAACACCATTATTTTTGTCTTACTGAGATTTACTGTCAGGGCCCAGGTCTGACAGAATCTGTGCAGAAGATCTAGATGCTGCTGTAGGCCCTCCTTGGTTGGGGACAGAAGCACCAGATCAGCAAACAGTAGGCATTTGACTTCAGATTCTAGTAGGGTGAGGACGGGTGCTGCAGTCCTCGCCAATTCGTTGATATATACAGTGGGGCAAAAAAGTATTTAGTCAGCCACCAATTGTGCAAGTTCTCCCACTTAAAAAGATGAGAGAGGCCTGTAATTTTCATCATACAGAAATTTGATAAAAAGACAAGTTGACATTTGTTCAGTACATTGTCTTCGCTGAGGAAATGTGTAAGTCTGCTGTTAATGATAATGCAGAGGAGCCAAGCCAAGGTTGCTGGTTTAGAGTTCTTACATTTTCCCAGAAGAGGTTAGATTCTATGGATTCTTCAATTACATTGAGCTGAGTTCTGGCGTGCTGTTCATTATTTTTCCGTAATGTATTTCTGTATTGTTTTAGTGATTCACCATAATGAAGCCATAGGTTCAGGTTTTCTGGGTCTCTACGTTTCTGGTTGGTTATGTTTCTCAATTTCTTTCTTAGGTTTTTGCAGTCTTCATGAAACCATTTGTCATTGTTGGTCATTTTCTTAGGTTGTCTGCCTGAAATTTGATAGGGAAGCTGAGAAGTGAAATATACTGTTTAGGTTTTCTACTGCCAAGTTTCCGCCTTCACTATTACAGTGAACATTTTGTCCAGGAAGTTGTCTCAAAGGGATAAAATTTGTTGTTGCCTAATTGTTTTTTGGTTGATTTCCACTCTACTTTCCTTCAAGCTATAGCATTTCTTTAAATTATTCAGTTACTTTGGCTTTGATGCCTCATGATTGAGCATAGATCAATTCAAGCGGAGTGTGAATTTGCTGTGATCTGATAGGGCTGTCAGTGGACTGATTGTGAACGCTTTAAGAGACTCTGTGTTAAGGTCAGTGATAAAGTAGTCTACAGTACAGTATTACTGCCAAGACATGAGCTATAGGTGTACTTACCATAAGAGTCCCCTCGAAGCCTACCATTGAATATGTACATACCCAGCCTCCGACAGAGCTGCAGGAGTTGTGACACGTTTTTGTTGGTAATGTTGTTGTAGTTGTGTCTAGGGGTCATATGGCGGAGGAAATGCTATCACCTCCAGGTAGGTGTTTGTCCCCCTGTGTGCTGAGGGTGTCAGGTTCTTCTCCAGCTCTGGAAATTAGGTCGTCATAGACTAGTACATGTCCTTGGGCCTGGAAATTGTTGATCTCCCCCTCTAGGATTGAGAAACTGTTATCGTAAAAGGTATGGGGATTCTATTGGGGGGATATAGGTAGCACACATGAGGACATTTCTCTGTTGAGATAATTTCCTTAATAATTTCTATCCATATTTAAATTGTTCCTGTTTTAAGTAATTTAATGGAGTGGGTTAGATCTGCTTCATACCAAATTAGCATACCACCTGAGTATCTTCCCTCATTTACACCTGATAGTTTGGTGGATGGGACTACCAGCTCTTTGTAATCTAGAGGGCAGCCAGTGGGTCGTCTTCTTTATACCATGTTTCTTGTAGGAATTTATTTGATGAAGTCTGGGTTCCTGCTCTTTAGGCCTAAGGTAGATTACCTCAGACCTTCCATATTCCTGGATGAAATAGTAAAAGCTTTGTGTTCCATAGTCTCTAGTGTTGTTTTTGTGTGGTTTAGGCCCAGACTATCACAGTATGTGTGAGCAGAGCATGATGAGCATCTGATACACACCTCTCTGCTCACGGCCTGGGCATATGTCCTGCTGTCACACTGAAGTTATTTCCACTGGGGCGGGGGGCATGGAGTGGGCAGAAGGAGCATAGATCTAATATGGGGGGCCTATATAGGGTGTGGCCAGGGTTTGCTTGGGGTGGTCTTAGCTGGTTGGGGTGTGGCTGGTGACGCTGTGGTCTGTTGCTCTGTTGGTCCTGTGTGAGGTGCTGGGGCTACGGTTGAGGGTGACATCTTCCAAGTAGGGATTGCTGCCTTGTTCAGGTGGACCTGGTCGTAAAGCCTGTTAAAGTCCAGGGTGGGGTGGTGGGCCAGGTAGACATTATGTTTTGAGGCACAGTCTCGCGAAATGCTTGCATTCAAAGGCTGTATGGTGGCAGGGTAAAAGTATCTTTGTGGTAGCAGGGTGGAGATAACCACTTATTGCGTTCGGGAAAGTGAAAGAAACCTTTTCAATCACTCCCTTGAGAGCTGTGGCCACTCTTTCCTGCTGGGCCTTCAGGTCATTTGTGCCCATGTTAATTATGATGTGGCTGGGGGACCCTAGTCTGTCCTCTGACAGCCACTTTGTGTTTGGGAAAAAATTTATCCTCTTGAATGTATTTGCCATTTGAGTCAATGAGGAGCACAATCTCTGACATTTGTGTGTCCTTGGTGGATGTGGGGGGGTTGTCAGGAGGGTTATCGGGGGAGCTGACAGGAGGGCGGTTAGGAAGGGGTGGGGGGTCTGTTGGGTTTGTGGGTCCTGTGTTATCTGTTCCATTGCGGTGTTGAGGTTGTGGTCTGGGTCTGAGGTGGGCTGTTCTGTTGGCTTCTCTGGGGGAGTGTCCTGCTCTCTGTCACACCTCAGCTTTCTGACCTCTTCCTTCAGTGCCATGTGTGACTCTTTAAGTTCTCTCACCTCAGTCCAGCAGTGCATGTGCATTTGTGGGACCTGGGTGTGTTCAGTGCTGGGGGGGACTATCCTCGTCTGCAGGACAGTTTGAAGAGGTGTGATCAGACTCATTACAGAGAGAGAACTTTTCCTGCTATGCTCTCTCTTTGATCCTGTAAAAGTCCTGCTGGAACTGCGTGAGGATGCCCTGCACCATTACTGTCCTAGACTTGTACATGTTGACAGAGGTTGTTTCAATTTCCTCAATGTCTAGTATTCTGAGTTTCCACTCTGGGCCAATACCCTCTCTCTTGACATAGGGGTAGTGTGCTCTTATAGCACTGTGCCATGCCAGGGGATGGTCTGTGTGGAAAATTAAGTTGCTTAAATTCCCCTCTTTGTAGCAGTCAGCTAATAGTGTCTCTGTACTGTCCTTGAGGAGCTTTTTTGTACTTATTCCTTGCAGTGTTATGTTTTGTGTTGCATAGTATTTCCAGGTTCTGCTGCATTTCTTCTGCAGGTTTTGGTTTGTTAGAAGTTTTTTCTTGATAGTTCTTGGTAGTAATATTCCATCATGTTGTCCTGTATAAGTCCTTGCAAAAAATATATATTTTATCTACATTTATTCAACTCTAATTCTATATTTTTGCGGAACTCAAGAGCGCATGAGCTCACTCTCTCTCTCTGTCTGTCTCTCTCCAGTCTAGTAGCTCTCTACTTTTGGGCTCCCGGGTGGTGCATAATTGGCCCAGCATCGTCCAGGTTAGGGTTGGTGTAGGCCGTCATTGTAAATAAGAATTTGTTCTTAACTGACTTGCCTAGTTAGATAAAGGTTGAATAAAAAAAAGGTCAAAACATTTGCAGTCTAATAGCTCTCTGTCACTCTGTATCTTTCTTTCTCTCTGTCTGTCTTTGTCTCTCTCTGGCTCTCTTTGTGTCTGTATCTCTGTCTCCTTCACTACCCCCTCGCCCTCTTTTTTCTCTCACTCTGCCTCCCTCGCTTACCATGCTCCAGGAGAGTGGGGGATAAAATCCCTATCAAATCCAAAATAATTAGCCCAAATTATTAGCCAGTGATCAACACCCCTCTGGCTCTCGCACTGCCTGCTGGACTGTCTGCCCAGCCACTCGTCTCTCTGCAACATCGCCCCACACTCTCCTCTCCAGGCCGTGTAGAAAGTGATACTCTCCGTTTTCACACATTACTCAACCTAGAAGACATCATGAATTTAAAGTTTATAGTGAATTTCCAATGCCAGCTGGAAGACTGTGGCATCAGGGGCGTACACTCCACGGTGATGTCCGTATTCACAGTGACACCTCCTCAGTCGTTCAACCCTTGTAGAGGAGAGCAGTAAATGAAACGCAATAACATATTCTAAATATGTATATGCGACCAGTCAAATTTGATTTGAACTAGACTTTAAACAGGTAGGTCCAGTGGGTGGACTATATCAGATGAGGATGTTGTCATATTGATAGACTACACCTCATTCACCATAGTGTGAAGAGATAACCTCACCAGTGATGAGAATAGTGTCCTATTGCATGTTTCTGGGGCACTCCTCTAGTACAGTAATATGTCTTCCTTACAGGTTTGTGGATGGATTAGATCTTTCCATCTGACAATATTTGAACCTACAGAAGGGAGTGAGAAGTGAGCAAGGGAGGGGGAGAGAAGGGGAGGAGGAGGAAGAAAGAGACATGCAAACAGTTTATTCTAATCTGATAACACTCTTCTTTGTCATTAACCTCAGAGTGGCCTCAGCTGATCCAATTTTACCTTTCTCTTTCTCCCCCTTCTCTCCTCCCTCTCCCGCTCTCCCTCTCCTCCCTCACCAATAGGGAGGGAGAGGTCACTGCAATGAAGGAGAAAGGGAGTGGATAGAGGAAAGAGAGAGAATATTAGATAGTGTGACCCCGGACCTCTGGCATTCCGCTTCCATTCTGCTCCGTGCACAGTCATCATTAACGGTTCATCCAGTACCAACAGGCCACAAATACGTCCCTCCTCATTGGTGGCACTACTGGTGTCACCACACATACTGTAGATGTAATGAAGAGGGAGAGCTGAAATAAAGAGAGAGAGACAGGTCTGTAGAAAAGGTGAGTGCAAGTCAGCCATGTGTATGTGTGGAGGGAGACAGAGCTATATGCAAAACCATACAACAAACATCCTGATTTAAACATTTTAAAAAAACATACAACAAAAATCTAAGATGGCGTAGCAGTCAGACGTCTTTTGTCTTCGTCTTGTCGTGTATATAACTTTTTTTTTTCTTTTCTTTCGCATATATTTTTTTACATTTGTCTTAACCCTAACTTCAATATACTCTCATGCAACCCGCCTTACCCAATGTGGTATGGATCTGTTATTTTAATTAGCTCTGAACTGGAACCGGAACTGCTAGCAGTCATCAACTAACCTTTAGCCAGGACAACTCCTGTCAGTCTGTACAGCGTGTTTCAACCCAGAGCTTATCAGACTTGTTTCTCTCCATATCACCGGATTCCTACCGCAAGCTCTGAAACTCTTCACCTGGGTCACCGCAGCTAGCTAGCTGCTATCCGATTAGCTTCTCATGGCTAACGTCCCTGTCCCGAAGCAAGCACCAATTATCCTGGAACTAGCCTATGCTAAACCCATCTCCTGGCTAGCTGAAGAGGACCATCAGCCACTCCTTGGGCTACAATACCTATTTTGCCAATTGGTCTGGACCCCTTTTATTGCTGATACGGAGCCCCGCTGATCCATCACAACTGGACTACCGACGTAATCCGCCCGGAGGGGGCTTTTCAACTGGCTCCTTCGTCGCGACGTCCTCTGAATGCCCATCTGCTAGCCTGCTAGTCGCGGCCCTCTAGCTATCTAGAGCATACCGGACTGTTAGCTGTAGTTGCCCATCAATCAATTTATTTTGCTATTTGGCCTGGACCCTTTTACTACACGGACACCTGCTGATTCAGCACGACTGGTCTGCCGACGTAACCGCAGGAGGGGGCTATAACAACTGACTTCTTCATTGCGACGTCCCTCTAAGGCCCTTCTGCTAGCCTGCTATCCCCGGCCCGCTAGCTGTCTGAATCGCCCTGTCTTCAGCCCGTCCAGCTACTCATTGGACCCTATGATCACTCGGCTATGCATGCCTCTCCCTAATGTCAAAATGCCTTGTCCATTGCTGTTTTGGTTAGTGATTATTGTATTATTTCACTGTAGAGCCTCCAACCCTGCTCAATATGCCTCAGCTAACCCTCTTGTCCCACCCCCACACATGTGGTGATCTCACCTGGTTTAATTGATGTCTCTGGAGACGATACCTCTCTCATCGTCACTCAATGCCTAGGTTTACCATAACTGTATTCACATCCTACCATACCTTTGTCTGTACATTATGCATTGAATCTATTCTACCACGCCCAGAAACCTGCTCCTTTTACTCTCTGTCCCGAACATTCTAGACGACCAGTTCTGTTAGCCCTTAGCCGTACCCTTATCCTACTCCTCCTCTGCTCCTCTGGTGATGTAAAGGTTAATACAGGCCCAGCAGTGCCCATCTCCACTCCCATTCCCCAGGCCCTCTCATTTGTTGACTTCTGTATCTGTAAAAGCCTTGGTTTCATGCATGTTAACATTAGAAGCCTCCTCCAGGACCCTCTCTTTCTAAAATGATCAGCCAAAATTGTTGCAACCACTATTACTAGCCTGTTCAACCTCTCTTTCATATCGTCTGAGATCCCCAAATATTGGAAAGCTGCCACGGTTATCCCCCTTTTCAAAGGGGGTGACACTCTAGACCCAAACTGCTACAGACCTATATCTATCCTACCCTGCCTTTCTAAGGTCTTTCGAAAGCCAAGTGAACAAACAGATCACCGACCATTTCGAATCCCACTGTACCTTCTCCGCTATGCAATCTGGTTTCCTAGCTGGTCATAGGTGCACCTCAGCCACGCTCAAAGTCCTAAACAATATCATAACCGCCATCAATAAGAGACAATACTGTGTAGCTGTAGTCATCGATCTGGCCAAGGCTTTTGACTCTGTCAATCACCACATTCGTATTGGCAGACTCAACAGCATTCGTTTCTCAAATGACTGCCTCGCCTGGTTCACCAACTACTTCTCAGACAGAGTAGTTACCTTTGATTTAGTTTTTCTTTGACATTTTATGGGAGAAATGACTTATTTACAGTTCATGGGGATTGCCTAATCACACATATGAAGTTTTGGAAAGATCTGACTTTTTTAACCCTTCGAAACAGCCCATGTGACACCAATTATGGCACTTCCGGTTGGCACAGGAAGCTATAAGTAAATACATATCCTCATTGGGGTATGCCTTGACAGAATTCCTAGTTTTAAGTGTTTATGTTAAGAACTGACCGATTTACACAGGGTTGAATGCACTATTTATCACAAACTGTTGGTTTGGGTATGGAAAAACATGTTTAGGGTGATTTTAACCACTTCCGGTTGCTTCAGGAAGCTTAGAATCAACACAGGTAGACCTCCTAGTGTCCTGATGGACTGTCATTGAAGACAGGTTCATAAGGCATTCATAATGCACAGAACGGGAGGACCTCAGGATAGTACCTGGGGTCGAATTGTGCTTCTCACCCTAACGGTTCTCTCACTGTCACCCAAAAGCAAATGACGTTTAGGGCCAGGCTTCATTTTGGGCCTACTTTTTTCATGGTCGCTGCACTCAGAGCGAGCTACGGTCAAGCGTGGCATCTCGTTGAACTCGGCACGGCCTAGAGAATATGGAAATGCCATTGCAGGCTCTGTGTGTCTTTAAGCACTGCACTTTGTCACTCCATATTTGCTGTGTGTGTGTGTGTGTGTGTGTGTGTGTGTGTGTGTGTGTGTGTGTGTGTGTGTGTGTGTGTGTGTGAGAGAGAGAGCTTTTCTTTGACACCTGTTGGGAGAAATGACTAACTTACAGTTCATGGGGGTTGCCTAATCACACATATGAAGTTTTGAAAAGATCTGACCTTTTTACCCTTCGAAACAGCACCTATGACACCATTTTAAGGCACTTCCGGTTTACACAGGAAGCTGAAAGTGAACACATATCCTCCTTGGGGTAGGCAATTATAGAATTTTGAGTTTTAAGTCTTTATGAACTGACTTATTTGCGGAGGGTTTAGTGAGTGTGTGTTATTTCAGAAAATCACAGAAATCTCGCAGAGCTCCGAAGCACACGTTAAAAATATTTGTATGAACACGCTGCAACTGGATCTGTAACAGTTTTTTTTAATTTTTTTTACTATTTTTGAACATCACCAATTTGACATTGTACGATTTCTCTTAAATGACGATAGATAAATGGCTGGTTCTTTTTTATTGACACTGGAGGTTCCTTGACTTTGACGTGAAGCGGAATAATGATTGCTCTATTTTCATTTTGGACCTTTAATCCCAGAAAAATTTCCATAACTCAAAAACCGTTGAGACCTAGATGTCATCTTGTTCGGGGCCAACTGCCCATTATGCCAAATCTATGCTCACCAAGTTTCGGCTTCAAAATATTTTCCGTTTAGGAGATAAAGCCAAGTCGTGATTCGTGATGTTTTGTACATTTGCAATATGATTGCATTCGCCCTCTTGTGGGATTTACCGGGACAGCGGAAAAATGACCAACATTTGATTATTTTATAAAACAGAAACCGAATGTCCGAGAGAGTTCGTTTGATGACTTCCCGGATGATCCGGCCCTGCCGCACGGCCCGACGCCGTCCGCAAATTTTACAAACGTTTTCGGACATCTAGTAAGGGACCGTACATTTGAAATGTGGACGTTCTCACTAACCATATGGCGAATGTCAAAATGTTCCCTTATGGTATGTTAGTGTTCCTATTGAGTTCCAATAGGTTAGTGCTCCTATTGAGTTCCAATAGGTTAGTGCTCCTATTGAGAATACACTTCCGGAGTCTGGTGCAGTGGTTAAGCCGACTCAAGACCACACACACTGCCATGGTGGTCCAACTTGTTCCTCCTCTTCCATTGTGTATCCTTCTGTTGTACTATTCAATTTTTAAAAAATCTACAAAAGTAAATCAGGAAGTTTTTAGAAGTACAATGCTACTTGTGGATTCTCCATCGTCCAACAATAGTGCAGAGTCCTGACCGGCCAGCAGGCTACTCTCTAACATGGCTACTCCTCGGCCCTCATCCTCGGCCCTGTATCCCTGATAAGGCCTTGGTACAGGATAGCACAAGATATCTCTTATTTTTACACTGCACTCAGTTCCCTGAGCAACTCTAACAGATCCTAGGCCCTGTTAGCATTGAATTGCACACACAGCACGTAAGCATACACACATACACATATGCACACAAGCAAGCATGCACACATACTCACACCCTGGCCTTGAAGAGGCAACAAAACCAGGGACACTAGCTACCTCCTTATAGAATAATTACAAACACCACCACCCACCCTACTAGCCCATAGAGAACACAACACTATGGTATATCAACGCTTTATTATGTATTATTATGTATGCTGAAAGACTGCATTAGCAAGTAGGACAGTAATGATGGGACCTTGAATACCAAAATGTGTGTATATCATCTGCAAGCGAGAATGTAAAATTGCTGTACTGTATATTTTGTTTGCCGATTTGCATAATAGCAGGAAGTAAATCAGTGTACAAAATGGCACACGTATTTCCTTTACATTTTTCATGACCTCATGTTTATGTATACGGTTAGAGTAGTAAGGCATATAGTCTAAGACTGAACATACAGTACAGTATATATATATATATATATATACAGTGGGGCAAAAAAGTATTTAGTCAGCCACCAATTGTGCAAGTTCTCCCACTTAAAAAGATGAGAGAGGCCTGTAATTTTCATCATAGGTACACTTCAACTATGACAGACAAAATGAGGGAAAAAAATCCAGAAAATCACATTGTAGGATTTTTTATGAATTTATTTGCAAATTATGGTGGAAAATAAGTATTTGGTCACCTACAAACAAGCAAAATTTCTGGCTCTCACAGACCTGTAACTTCTTCTTTAAGAGGCTCCTCTTTCCTCCACTCGTTACCTGTATTAATGGCACCTGTTTGAACTTGTTATCAGTATAAAAGACACCTGTCCACAACCTCAAACAGTCACACTCCAAACTCCACTATGGCCAAGACCAAAGAGCTGTCAAAGGACACCAGAAACAACATTGTAGACCTGCACCAGGCTGGGAAGACTGAATCTGCAATAGGTACGCAGCTTGGTTTGAAGAAATCAACTGTGGGAGCAATTATTAGGAAATGGAAGACATACAAGACCACTGATAATCTCCCTCGATCTGGGGCTCCACGCAAGATCTCACCCCGTGGGGTCAAAATGATCACAAGAACGGTGAGCAAAAATCCCAGAACCACACGGGGGGAGCTAGTGAATGACCTGCAGAGAGATGGGACCAAAGTAACAAAGCCTACCATCAGTAACACACTACGCCGCCAGGGACTCAAATCCTGCAGTGCCAGACGTGTCCCCCTGCTTAAGCCAGTACATGTCCAGGCCCGTCTGAAGTTTGCAAGAGAGCATTTGGATGATCCAGAAGAAGATTGGGAGAATGTCATATGGTCAGATGAAACCAAAATATAACTTTTTGGTTAAAACTCAACTCGTCGTTTTTGGAGGACAAAGAATGCTGAGTTGCATCCAAAGAACACCATACCTACTGTGAAGCATGGGGGTGGAAACATCATGCTTTGGGGCTGTTTTTCTGCAAAGGGACCAGGACGACTGACGACTGTAAAGGAAAGAATGAATGGGGCCATGTATCGTGAGATTTTGAGTGAAAACCTCCTTCCATCAGCAAGGGCATTGAAGATGAAACGTGGCTGGGTCTTTCAGCATGACAATGATCCCAAACACACAGCCCGGGCAACGAAGGAGTAAGAGGAGCAAGAGGAGGGAGAGAAATCAAGAAGAGGGAGAGGGGAAAAGAGGGAGAAGAGGGACAGAGAGCAAGAGGAGGGAAAGGGGTAGAGAGGAGGGAGCAAGAGGAGGGAGATGGGGAGAAGAAGAAGGAGAAGAGGATGACAGAAGGTAGAAGTGTAGAAAATGTAAGAGGGAAGAGTGGGAAGAGGAAGGAGAGGAGGGGAGGTACCAGCATTCGTTTGTCTCAGTGTGTCACAGGTCCCCGGGCCTCATGGCAGACAAGCAGAGTGCACCAACATCAAAGCACACAAGAGTCCTCTTATCAGACGCAGTCCCATTACCCAGCCCTGCATACATCTGAGCAGGGGGCACTCACTGCACCACTACACCGTAGCCCCAGCAGCCCTTGTCCCCATACACCCTTTTCCCCAGCCCCACGACACCACACTGACAGCTAATTTAATTAGATGAGATAAACGACAGCAGAGGCTTCTGAGGTAAACTTTAAACTATGATTTCCTGTTAGTAATAGGAGAAAATGTGCTGGTCTGCCGGAGAACAGTGTGTGTGTGTGTGTGTGTGTGTGTGTGTGTGTGTGTGTGTGTGTGTGTGTGTGTGTGTGTGTGTGTGTGTGTGTGTGTGTGTGTGTGTGTGTGTGTGTGTGTGTGTGTGTGTGTGTGTGTGTGTGTGTGTGTGTGTGTGTGTGTGTGTGTGAGGGAAAATTGGTTTGCATGGATGGACCTGGGTAAATGAAAAGGCCAAGGGCAAATATAGAGACGCAATAGAGTCAAAGAGGAAGTCTGGAGAATGACATTTAGGTCGGACTGGATGACGTCCTCGACACAATCAATCTGGATCCACTCTCTGAATGCTTCGTTCAGACTACAGATTGTCTTTGACGACGTGAGGAGAAGTGTTAGCACTGTGAAAGATAGGACTGCTATGGAAGTGAAAGTCTTCAAGTTTCCTATTTTCTCTATTCAAAAGGCCAAACACACTGCCTGAATTAACAGATTGATCTTTAAAACACAGATGTAAACCTGGGACGGACAGAATGTGATAAATATTCACTATGTAGTTTGAAAATATTTTTGTCTTCTTGTTGTTCTTCTTCCAAATTTTGCCTCTTGAAATAAATTAATGTACAAACGGGAGAGTGATGATCTCAGAATCTCATTGTCCATACTATTGAAAGCCTGAAAGAGGTTCTGTAAAGAACTCTCCAGCCATTCTAATATAAAATATAGTTTGTCTGACAGTCTACTTAGTGTAGAATGGCTGTTAAGCCAACAAAACCATGCAAGCAAACGTCACACTATTTTAGGTCTTTTTTTAGTCTAACATCTCAGATGTGTTTATGTAAGACCAATGGGAGTGAAGGTAGGGGGGTGCTGGAAGAGTGGACAGCTGTATCACTAGAGGCAGTTAGTTACCTGCTGTTTCTACCTCAGGTTGTTGTGGCTGTAGGCGTTGTTATGTACACAACGTCCTAACTCATACTTTCCACATAGTAGCTGCAGCAAGCCTCTCAGCAGGAGAAGAATACTGTAGTGGGAAAGAAAAATAGAGAGGTGGGGAGAGAGAGAGAGTGAAACACTGAGAGCATGGGTTCTCCTGAAACAAAATATGGAATTAGAGAAAGGATAAATGTAGACAAACTTGAATTTTTTTGCAAGGACTTATACAGGATACTAACCTCAACATCAAAACAATTCCACACCTTAAACCTTGATTTTGGACTAAATTACCTGAATGGACTATTACTACCAAGGACAATCAAGAAAAAACTTCTAACAAACTAAAACCTGCAGAAGAAACACATCCGAACCTGGAAATACTATCCAGGGTGGCATTATCTACCAAGAGAATTCTCTTCGATTATAATCACAGCCGTATATATCCCCCCCCAAGCAGACACATCGATGGCTCTGAACAAACTTTATTTAACTCTCTGCAAACTGGAAACGATTTATCCGGAGGCTGCATTCATTGTAGCTGGGGATTTTAACAAGGCTAATCTGAAAACAAGACATATCAGCATATCGATTGCGCAACCAGGGGTGGAAAGACCTTGGATCATTGTTACTCTAACTTCCGCGACGCATATAAGGCCCTGCCCCGCCCCCCTTTCGGAAAAGCTGACCACGACTCCATTTTGTTGATCCCTGCCTACAGACAGAAACTAAAACAAGAGGCTCCCACGCTGAGGTCTGTCCAACGCTGGTCCGACCAAGCTGACTCCACACTCCAAGACTGCTTCCATCACGTGGACTGGGAGATGTTTCGTATTGCATCAGATAACAACATTGACGAATACGCTGATTCGGTGTGCGAGTTCATTAGAACGTGCGTTGAAGATGTCGTTCCCATAGCAACGATTAAAACATTCCCTAACCAGAAACGGTGGATTGATGGCAGCATTCGTGTGAAACTGAAAGCGCGAACCACTGCTTTTAATCAGGGCAAGGTGTCTGGTAACATGACCGAATACAAACAGTGCAGCTATTCCCTCCGCAAGGCTATCAAACAAGCTAAGCGCCAGTACAGAGACAAAGTAGAATCTCAATTCAACGGCTCAGACACAAGAGGCATGTGGCAGGGTCTACAGTCAATCACGGACAACAGGAAGAAACCCAGCCCAGTCACGGACCAGGATGTCTTGCTCCCAGGCAGACTAAATAACTTTTTTGCCCGCTTTGAGGACAATACAGTGCCACTGACACGGCCTGCAACGAAAACATGCGGTCTCTCCTTCACTGCAGCCGAGGTGAGTAAGACATTTAAACGTGTTAACCCTCGCAAGGCTGCAGGCCCAGACGGCATCCCCAGCCGCGCCCTCAGAGCATGCGCAGACCAGCTGGCCGGTGTGTTTACGGACATATTCAATCAATCCCTATACCAGTCTGCTGTTCCCACATGCTTCAAGAGGGCCACCATTGTTCCTGTTCCCAAGAAAGCTAAGGTAACTGAGCTAAACGACTACCGCCCCGTAGCACTCACATCCGTCATCATGAAGTGCTTTGAGAGACTAGTCAAGGACCATATCACCTCCACCCTACCTGACACCCTAGACCCACTCCAATTTGCTTACCGCCCAAATAGGTCCACAGACGATGCAATCTCAACCACACTGCACACTGCCCTAACCCATCTGGACAAGAGGAATACCTATGTGAGAATGCTGTTCATCGACTACAGCTCGGCATTCAACACCATAGTACCCTCCAAGCTCGTCATCAAGCTCGAGACCCTGGGTCTCGACCCCGCCCTGTGCAACTGGGTACTGGACTTCCTGACGGGCCGCCCCCAGGTGGTGAGGGTAGGCAACAACATCTCCTCCCCGCTGATCCTCAACACTGGGGCCCCACAAGGGTGCGTTCTGAGCCCTCTCCTGCACTCCCTGTTCACCCACGACTGCGTGGCCACGCACGCCTAAAACTCAATCATCAAGTTTGCGGACGACACAACAGTGGTAGGCTTGATTACCAACAACGACGAGACGGCCTACAGGGAGGAGGTGAGGGCCCTCGGAGTGTGGTGTCAGGAAAATAACCTCACACTCAACGTCAACAAAACTAAGGAGATGATTGTGGACTTCAGGAAACAGCAGAGGGAACACCCTCCTATCCACATCGATGGAACAGTAGTGGAGAGGGTAGCAAGTTTTAAGTTCCTCGGCATACACATCACAGACAAACTGAATTGGTCCACTCACACAGACAGCATCGTGAAGAAGGCGCAGCAGCGCCTCTTCAACCTCAGGAGGCTGAAGAAATTTGGCTTGTCACCAAAAGCACTCACAAACTTCTACAGATGCACAATCGAGAGCATCCTGGCGGGCTGTATCACCGCCTGGTATGGCAACTGCACTGCCCTCAACCGTAAGGCTCTCCAGAGGGTAGTGAGGTCTGCACAACGCATCACCGGGGGCAAACTACCTTCCCTCCAGGACACCTACACCACCCGATGTCACAGGAAGGCCATAAAGATCATCAAGGACATCAACCACCCGAGCCACTGCCTGTTCACCCCGCTATCATCCAGAAGGCGAGGTCAGTACAGGTGCATCAAAGCTGGGACCGAGAGACTGAAAAACAGCTTATATCTCAAGGCCATCAGACTGTTAAACAGCCACCACTAACACTGAGTGGCTGCTGCCAACACACTGACACTGACTCAACTCCAGCCACTTTAATAATGGGAATTAATGGGAAATGATGTAAATATATCACTAGCCACTTTAAACAATGCTACCTTATATAATGTTACTTACCCTACATTATTCATCTCATATGCATACTGTACTCTATATCATCGACTGTATCCTTATGTAATACATGTATCACTAGCCACTTTAAACTATGCCACTTTGTTTACATACTCATCTCATTTGTACATACTGTACTCGATACCATCTACTGTATCTTGCCTATGCTGCTCTGTACCATCACTCATTCATATATCCTTATGTACATATTCTTTATCCCCTTACACTGTGTACAAGACAGTAGTTTTGGAATTGTTAGTTAGATTACTTGTTATTACTGCATTGTCGGAACTAGAAGCACAAGCATTTTGCTACACTCGCATTAACATCTGCTAACCATGTGTATGTGACAAATAAAATTTGATTTGATGATTTGATTTGACAACACAAAACTGAATGAGTAATATTCAGTCTGAACCGACTTCTGAAGGCTAAAAGTATAAGACAATAATCTATAGGGAATTTTGTTATAAAAAGCTTAATAAATAATGCTACTAAGCTAGGTGGAAACTAACATGATCAGTTGGCACTGAAGTGTGAAGTGAGAGGTGTGAAAACTCTTGAGCCTAACAATGGATATTGAAAATAACACAACAAGGAATAAGGCTACAAAGAGGGGAACTTAATTCCACTTAATTCCACACAGCACAGTGCTATAAGAGCACACTACCCCTATGTCAAGAGAGAGGGTATTGGCCCAGAAACTCTGAATACTGGTCAATGAGGAAATTGAAACAACCTCTGTCAATGTGTTCAGTTCCAGGAGGACTTTTACAGGATACATGGCACTAAAGGAAGAGTCAGAAAGCTGATGTGTGACCCTCCTAACAGCCGCTCTCCACCCTGCTACCATGAAAATACTTTCACCCTGTCACCATACAGCCAGTGAATGCAAGCATTTTGCGAGACTGTGCCTCAAAACCTCATGTTTACCTGGCCCACCACTCCTCCCTGGAATTGAACAGCCTTAACGACCAGGTCCACCTGTACAAAGCAGCAATCCCAACTTTTGCCAGAACCCTGAAGGACGTCACCCTCAACCGTAGCCCCAGCACCTCACACAGGAACAACAGAGCAACGGACACCCTGCATAGACCAGTGAGACACCCTCCCAGATCTGCAAGACCCCCTCCTGAAGGACCAGCACCGAGATAACCCATGCCAAGAGGACCTACACCCAGACCACAGCATTACCAGCCACACCTCAACCAGCTAAGGCTGTGAGCAGAGCAACAGGAAAATAAATTAGAAAAACAGACATGTCATCCTCCAAGAAACATGTTATAAAGGAGATGGGCCCACTGATAGCCTTCTGGGTTACAGAGAGCTGCTAGTCCCATCCACCAAACTACCAGGTTTGAAACAGGGAAGAGACTCAGGAGGTATGCTAATTTGTCAAAACAGAGACATTTTACATCTGGCTAGAAATTAATAAGGAAATGATCTCAACAGAGAAAAATGGCCTCATGTGTGCTACCTATACCCCCCAATAGAATCCCCATACCTTAACACTGACAGCTTATCAATCCTAGAGGGGGAGATCAACAATTTCCAGGCCCAGGGACATGTACTAGTCTGTGGAGACCTACATGCCAGAACTGGACAAGAACCTGACACCCTCAGCACACAGGGGGACAAACACCTACCTGGAGGTGACAGCATTCCTTCCTCCATATGCCCCCCTAGACACAACTAAAGCAACATTACCAACAAAAATGTGTCACAACTCCTGCAGCTCTGTCAGATGCTGGATATGTACATAGTCAATGGTAGGCTTCGAGGGGACTCCTATGGTAGGTACATATTTAGCCCATCTCTTGGCAGTAGTACTGTAGACTACTTTATCACTGAGTTCAACACAGAGTCTCTTAGAGTGTTCAAAGTCAGTCCGCTGACACCCTTATCAGATCACAACAAATGCATACTCTACTTGAACAGAGCTTTGCTCAATCATGAGACATCAAAGGCAAATAGTATTAAATTAATAATATTAATAAATGCTATCGATGGAAGGAGAGTCGTGGAAATCTACCAAAAAACAATTTGGCAATAACAAACTCAAACCCTTCTAGACAATTTCCTGGACAAAATATTACACTGTAACAGTGAAGGTGTAGACTTGGTAGTAGAAAACCTAAACAGTATATTTGACCTTTCAGCTTCCCTATCAAATCAAAAAATGTCAAGCAGACAACCTACTGTAAGAAAATTAACAACAATGACAAAAGGTTTAATGAAGAATGCAAACACCTAAGAAAGCCGCCGGCCCCGGACTGGGGACCCTTTCCCGCCCCGAATAGACGGGAGACTCTGGCAGCTCCAGATTGAAGGGCGACTCTGTCAGCGCCGGTTTGAAGGGCGACTCTGGCAGCTCCGGAGTGAAGGGCGACTCTGGCAGCGCCGGAGTGATGGGCGACTCTGGCAGCGCCGGAGTGAAGGGCGACTCTGGCAGCGCCGAAGGGCGACTCTGGCAGCACCGGAGTGAAGGGCGACTCTGGCAGCGCCGGAGTGAAGGGCGACTCTGGCAGCGCCGGAGTGAAGGGCGACTCTGGCAGCTCTTGACTGACGGGCGGCTCTGGCAGCTCCTGACTGACGGGCGGCTCTGGCAGCGCTGGACAGGAGGGAGACTCTGGAAGCGCTGGACAGGAGGGAGACTCTGGAAGCGCTGGACAGGAGGGAGACTCTGGAAGCTCTGGACAGGAGGGAGACTCTGGAAGCGCTGGACAGGAGGGAGCACCTGGAGGGAGGAGACGGAGAGACAGCCTGGTGCGTGGGGCTGTCACTGGAGGCCTGGTGCGTGGAGGAGGCACCGTATGGACCGGACCGTGGAGGCGCACTGGAGGTCTCGAGCACCGAGCCTGCACAACCTGTCCTGGCTGGATACTCCCCGTAGCCCGGCAAGTGCGGCGAGGTGGAACAGACCGCACTGGGCTATGCTGGCGAACCGGGGACACCGTGCGTAGGGCTGGTGCCATATAACCCGGGCCGAGGAGACGCACTGGAGACCAGATGCGCTGAGCCGGCTTCATTGCTCCTGGCTCGATGCCCACTCTAGCCCGGCCGATGCGAGGATCTGCGATGTAAAGCACCGGGCTATGCCTGCACACTGGGGACACTGTGCGCCTCACGGCATAACACGGTGCCTGCCCGGTCCACCTCTCGCCACGGTAAGCACGGGGAGTTGGCTCAGGTCTCCTACCTGACCAATCTCCATGTGTGCTCCCCCCAATACATTTTGGGGGCTGCCTCTCGTCCCTGTTGCGCTGCCGTGCTAACTCCTCATAACACCGCCGCTCGGCTTTAGCTGCCTCCAGCTCTTCCCTGGGGCGGCGATATTCCCCAGCCTGTGCCCAGGGTCCCCTACTGTCCAAAATCTCCTCCCATATCCAGGAGTCCAGAACCCTCTGCTCCTGGTTACCACGCTGCTTGGTCCGGTTGTGGTGGGTGGTTCTGTAATCTCTTCGTCGTCTGAGGAGGAGTAGGAAGGATCGGACCAATATGCAGCGTGGTAAGTGTTCGTCATATTTATTACGCTGAACACAGGAAACAAACGAACAAGCGAATTTAGAAAAAACGAAACAGCCCCGAATGGTGAAAAACACTGAAACGGAAAATAACCACCCACAAACAAGAGTGAGAAAACAGGCTACCTAAGTATGGTTCTCAATCAGAGACAACGATTGACAGCTGCCTCTGATTGGGAACCATACCAGGCCAAACACATAGAAATATAAACACAAGAACAAAACATAGAATGCCCACCCCAACTCACGCCCTGACCAACCTAAAATAGAAACATACAAAAGGAACTAAGGTCAGGACGTGACAAAATTCTTATTTTCCTGTTAGTAATAGTAATTTTCTATGTTTTGGCCGGGTATGGTTCTCAGTCAGGGACAGCTGTCTATCGTTGTCTCGGATTGGGAATCATACTTAGGCAGCCTGTTTTTCCACCTTAGTTGTGGGTAGCTGACTTTGTTAGTGGCCTGTATAGCCCTAGTAAGCGCCACGTTCGTTTTTTGTTGGCGACATTCATAATAAAAAGAAATGTACGCTCACCACACTGCACCTTGGTCCGGTCATTTCCCTGACGACATTCGTGACAGTATCAGAATTCTCTTTCAAAACTGAATTTCTCCCTGAGAACATAAATAGCGATAAACCAAAAGCACCATATAGAAACCAGTGTGACAACTGTTAAATAAAATGACACGGAGCAGCTTTATTGAGCAAAAGATAACTGAATCTATAAAGGGAAAGATCAAAGCATCACCCGTAACCCAAGGCCATATATTTACATACAAAAGGCCTATATACGTGTATAGCATAAGATTGCAATGGTAATATACTGGTAAGAGGCAGTTGGGAACCCATTAATTACCTTTTACTGCAGTGGGCTACCGTAAATCAGGGTCACACAGAGTGTTTCTTGGTAGACTTAAACAAATCTACTTTGAAACAAAAGTATACACCTGACACACATGGTTATGGGCTTCAAAAAAGAAGGCACCTGTACCATGTCAGATATAGAGTTGAAATGTATTACATTTTGAGTTTGTGTCCCAATATTACACTTTATATACATCAGAGAAGACTGAAATATAACAAAACCGTTTGACATAGAAACATCGTATTTTCTGCTTTTTTAAATAATGTGATGTTTAATAATTATTAAATTATGAAAAATATTAATAACATTCCACCCATGAGGCCACTAGGTCATTTGACTGCAGGAAAGGGCTACTAATGAAAGCACTCTATCAAAACAATATTTTCAGTAGCATCTACACATCGTTAGAGTATAACAGAGGCTTAACACACCC
Source organism: Oncorhynchus clarkii lewisi (assembly GCF_045791955.1). NCBI lineage: Eukaryota > Metazoa > Chordata > Actinopteri > Salmoniformes > Salmonidae > Oncorhynchus > Oncorhynchus clarkii. The sequence goes on from NC_092178.1 coordinate 20,032,809, forward strand.
ACACAAACAATGGCATAGACAGAGAACAGCCACACAGACAAGCATCACACTTAGAAACACACACGCGTACTCACAACCATGCGCATACACACAGGCAACACACACACATGCACACACACACAAACACACACAGATGCACGCACACTCGCACACTCGCACACACACACACACATACACATCATCCGGCACAAACAGATAACAGTCCAACAGCGTTTTTTCATGAGAAGAGAGAGGACTCAGAGGCTTTTACCTGTCTTTATACTATTACACATACCCTATGCCCTGAGTTTTACCTTCAATATAACATGAATCTACATTAGCAGCACGTTAGCCACCATAATGTGGCCCATTAATCTTACAGGGTAATTCTGAAATGACACTGGGGATGCCTTCTTTAAAATGAGTAGAGTAGGAAAGGAGGAGAGGAGAGGAGGGACAAATGGGAGAAAAGGAGGAAGATGTGTGGAGGAGAGCAAAAAAGGAGCAGAGGAGGAGAGGAGGGAGGTGTGTGTAGGAGTGGAGGGAGGTATGTGGAGGAGAGGAGGAGAGGAGGAGAGGAGGAAATTAGGAGAGGAGGAGGGGGGAGAAGATGGAGATGTGTGGGGGAGAGACGGGAGGTGTGTGGTGGAGAGGAGGAGAAGAAGGTGTGTGTGGAGGAGAGGATAAAGGAGGGAGGTATGTGAAGGAGAGGAGGAAAGGAGGAGAGGTGGGTGGTGTGTGGGAGAGAGGAGGCGAAGAGTTAGATGTGTGTGGAGGAGAGGGGGAGAGGATGAAAGGAGGCGGGTGTGAGGGATAACCTGAAGAAATCTCAAATGTACACACAGGCATGCACACACATGCACACACGCACACACACCACTGGCATAGCGGAAAGTGTGGGGGCCCACAAGTTTATTTTAGGGCCCACCTGATGTTATAAGAACATTCCCAGAACACATTCTGTCTGTTCTTTAATGTTTAATTCGGTTGTGGGAACAGTCTGGTGGGAACATTTTGGGGACATGACCAGACCAAGTGGTGCACAAAAATGTGGCATAAAAAGCTTTATCTGATCAAGCTCGTGCCAAATTACCAAAGATAACCATGAAGACAAAGCTATCACCTTGTCCTCGACTGACAAAACACCATGGATGGCAGGTGGACGCTAGTAGGCCTACATATGCAGCAGCTAGCCCTAACAGCCTTCCAGTCCCGACAGAGATCTCACTGCCCGGGCCCGGCAATGACAGTGGCCTTGCTCCTCCTCTTCTTCCTCCCCTCGAGAATAGTGACAGTTCCTCTCGTGTGAGTTTCAGCCCTCCTCTTAATCCTCCTCTCCAGAGAACCAGCAGCGCTCATGAGCGCAAACCCTTTTCTGTGAACAGTGGAAAGCCCAACTAGCTCTTATAGTCTCACATCAGAATTAGACGCTCATCCATGTTTCTTAAACGTCAAATTCCGAAGTTATTCCAAAAATCACATTTCGAAGTGTTTAAACTGACAGTAAACTGAGGTAGCCAAGCCCCCCAACAAAAAGCCATATTACAACCTATGCATTGTGATAATTGCATTGTCAAACACACCTTTGTTTTATCACAAAACCGGCTAGCAACCTCTGTGCAGTTAAATCCACAAAACATATTGCATGTACAGTAACAGACAGTTACTTGACCTACAGCTTGGTCCAGCAAGTTAATGCTTCCGATAGTTTTGGGCCACTAAACAACTATGGATTTAGAACCACAGATTTCAACATCATCAAATATCATCCAAGCTAAATATGATGTGGCTGTCCATGGTTCTGATTTCTGTGTGTGCGTGTGTATGTGTGCGGGTGCGTTCGTGCAATTAGAAAACATGTTGACTCTACTTGTAGAGAAATGCCAATGCAGTCCTCCTCTCTTTCATGTTGACGAAATGGTCTATCACTCTGTCATACAGTACACATTTATGTTTTTGTTGTCCTTGGCTACCTGGCTAAAATGCTTGCTCGCTAGCCTAACTTCCTTTCATGGGCAACGTTAACATTAGCCTTCTACATCTAGCTACATATTGAACTTCCATCCTCTCAGGCCAGGGGCACAACAACGTATGAATTAATGGTTGGATCAGAATCAACATTATAATCATTGGCCAGTGTGGAGAATTAAGTAAAACCACAAGTCCAAATCCCAATCTTCCGGTTACTAGTCCAACGCTCTAACCACTAGGCTACCCTGCCGCCCCAAACTTTGTGCACGACACAAGTAATATTTCAAACAATTGTTTACAGACAGATTATTTCTCTTATAATTCAATGTATAACAACTCCAGCGTGTCAGAAGTTTACATACACTTGCCTTTGTAGACCCCCACAAGTCTGGTTCATCCTTGGGAGCAATTTCCAAACGCCTGAATGTACCACATTCATCTGTACAAACAATAGTACGCAAGTATAAACACCATGGGACCATGCAGCTGTCATATCGCGTTCAGTCTCCTAGAGATGAAAAGTATCTATATCCACAGTAAAATGAGTCATATATGGACATAACCTGAAAGGCCGCTCAGCAAGGAAGAAGCCACTGCTCCAAAACCGCCATAAAAAAGCCAGACAACGGTTTGCAACTGCGCATGGGGATAAATATTGTATATTTTGGAGAAATAAAAATAGAACTGTTGTGCCATAATGACCATTGTTATGTTTGGAGAAAAAAGGGGGAGGTTTGCAAGCCGAAGAACACCATCCCAACTGTGAAGCACGGGGGTGGCAGCATCATGTTGTGGGGGTGCTTTGCTGCAGGAGGGACTGGTGCACTTCACAAAATAGATGGCATCATGAGGGAGGAAAATTATGTGGATATATTGAAGCAACATCTCAAGACATCAGTCAGGAAGTTATAACTTGGTCACAAATGGGTCTTCCAAATGGACAATGACCCCAAGCGTACTTCACAAAGTAGTGGCAAAATGGCTTAAGGACAACAAAGTCAAGGTATTGGAGTGGCCATCACAAAGCCCTGACCTCAATCCTATAGAAAAGTTGTGGGCAGAACTGAAAAAGCGTGTGCGAGCATGGAGGCCTACAAACCTGACTCAGTTACACTGGGCCAAAATTCACCCAACATATTATGGGAAGCTTGTGGAAAGCTACCAAAAACGTTTGACCCAAGTTAAACCATTTAAAGGCAATGCTACCAAATACTAATTGAGTGTATGTAAACTTCTGACCCACTGGGAATGTGATGAAATAAATACAAGTTTAAATAAATCATTCTCTCTACTAATATTCTGACATTTCACATTCTTAAAATAAAGTGATGATCCTAACTGACCTAAGACAAGGCATTTTTACCAGGATTAAATGTCAGGAATTGTGAAATACTGAGTTTAAATGTATTTGACTAAGGTGTATGTAAACTTCTGACTTCAACTGTATATATTTTTTTAATCTATTGGTTGCTGATTGGTATGCTGTTGCATTAACAATTGATATAGCTGAGAGATCACCCCGCTATCCACATCGACGGGACAGCAGTGGAAAAGGTGAAAAGTTTGATGTTCCTCGCCGTACACATCGCTGACAAACTGAAATGATCCACCCACACAGACAGTGTGGTGAAAAAGGTGCAATAGCGCCTCTTCAACCTCAGGAGGCTGAAAAAGCCTAACCAACTCTGCTAAGGTGAGTAAAATGGTCAAATATACTCCACTTCAAAAGAACCAATCTCAGGGCAGAACAAGCCATTCAATCAGAATGTGTTATCGGACAGCTAGATATACCTACTTACATTTTGGAAACTAATAGATTGCATTTAAATAAAATATGAGAGATAATAATTGTAATCAGAAGATATTATTAACATGTACACTACCGTTCAAAAGTTTGGGGTCATTTAGAAATGTCCTTGTTTTCCATGAAAACATACATGAAATGAGTTGCAAAATGAATAGGAAATGTAGTCAAAATGTTGACAAGGTTATAAACAATGATTTTTAATTGAAATAATAATTGTGTCCTTCAAACTTTGCTTTCGTCAAAGAATCCTCCATTTGCAGCAGTTACAACCTTGCAGACCGTTGGCATTCTAGTTGTCAATGTGTTGAGGTAATCTGAAGAGATTTCTCGCCATGCATCCTGAAGCACCAAGTTGGATTGGCTTGATGGGCACCTCTTACGTACCATACGGTCAAGCTGCTCCTACAACAGCTCAACAGGGTTGAGATCCGATGACTGTGCTGGCCACTCCATTATAGACAGAATACCAGCTGACTGCTTCTTCCCTAAATAGTTATTGCATAGTTTGGAGGCGTGCTTTGGGTCATTGTCCTGTTGTAGGAGGAAATTGACTCCAATTAAACGCCGTCCACAAGGTATGGAATGGCGTTGTAAAATAGATTGATAGCTTTCCTTCCTCAAAATCCTTTTTACCCTGTCCAAATCTCCCACTTTACCACCACCAAATCACCCCAGACCATCACATTGCCTTCACCATGCTTGACAGATGGTGTCAAGCACTTCTCCTGCATCTTTTCATTTTTTCTGCATCTCACAAATGTTCTTCTTTGTGATCCAAACAACTCAAACTTAGATTAGTCTGTCCATAACACTTTTTTTCCAATCTTCCTCTGTCCAGTGTCTGTGTTCTTTTGCCCATCTTTGATTTTTATTGGCCAGTCTGAGATATGGCTTTTTCTTTGCATCTCTGCCTAGAAGGCCAGCATCCAGAGTGGCCTCTTCACTGTTGACGTTGAGACTGGTGTTTTGAGAGTATTATTTAATGAAGCTGCCAGTGAGGCGTCTGTTTCTCAAACTAAACACTCCAATGTACTTGTCCTCTTGCTCAGTTGTGCACCGGGGCCTCCCACTACTCTTTCTATTCTGGTTAGAGCCAGTTTGCGCTGTTCTGTGAAGGGAGTAGTACACAGCGCTGTACCAGATCTTCAGTTTCTTGGCAATTTCTCGCATGGAATAGCCTTAATTTCTCAGACAAGAATAGACTATAATCGTACCCACAAATGCTGATGCTCCAGATCCTCAACTAGTCTGAAGAAGGACAGTTTTGGTGTTTCTTTAATCAGAGCAACAGTTTCCAGCTTTGCTAACATAATTGCCAAAGGGTTTTCTAATGATCAATTAGCCTTTTAAAATGATAAACTTGGATTAGCTAACACAACGTGCCATTGGAACACAGGAGTGATGATTGCTGATATTGGGACTCTGTACGCCTATGTAGATATTCCATAAAAATCTGCCGTTTCCAGCTACAATAGGCATTTACAACATTAACAATATCTACATTGTATTTCTGATCAATTTTATGTTATTGTAAGAAAAAATTGTACACCCAAGGTAGGCTACTGCCCCTTTAAGAGCTAGAATAGATTTTGTATGCTATTTTGTTATTCTCAACCAATATGTTGGTGTCTTCTCACACTATTCAACCCCTGCAATCAATAAACAGCTTATGAAGCTCTCTTAGCCTATAGATCACATATAGATCAGATCACATTGATCACACTATAGATCACATTGCAAACAAATAATCTGAACTAAAAACTCCACACATTTTGGAATGTCTGTGCGTCCTTGACAATCACTAGTCAATATCCAAAAGCAGCACAGATTTTTTTACCCGGACCTGCATATCATCATCTTTTTTCTTTTGTGACACCAATGTGAGGGTTTAGGGCAAGGGAAACGTAGTGGCAGTAGTCTAAACACCCAGAGTGAGGTGTTCTCTCATTTGTGTCTGGGCGTAGCTAGCTAGCAAGCTAGACAACTATGGCCAGTTAGCTTGGGTGCTTGATTAGGACAAGCATGCATCGGCAGGAAAGCTGCAGGCAAGCTGCAGAAGGATGAGTGTTAATGGACAACTAGCTGAAAACGTTTGAGAGGGTTTATCTAATGTTCCTTTGTTAGATTTTAGCACATCTTGCTCTGGCTAGCATTAGTTGTTGATCTTGTTGTTGTTGATGTGCATAACTGAGGGAGAGATAGCCTACCTTTACATGGTTGTTTGATCAATAGGACTGCAAAGTTCTCAGATGTAAGAGGACTCCTGTGGTATTCACAGAAATCCTTTCAAGTGTATTTTGTGGCTTTTGGCAAATGCGTTCTAATGATCTAAAGTCACGCTGTTGCAACTGCCTGTAAACACACAGTCCAGTTCAAAGTGATTGATGGCAGGCCTGTGTGGCAAATGGCTTGTTTGCATAAAGGCCTACTGTAGCTCTGATTGGCTATAGTGCACCGGTCTGAGTAGACTCCGGTCCTGGACGAGACAGATGTTTTTATTAGGTTTTATTTACTGCAGTGTCTATTAATTGTCCAAATGCATGGCCTCTTTCGCACTCTATATTGCTATAGAATTATCACAAATGCCTTAGATGATGTAATTCCCAAACATTCTAAGAATTTATGAAAATGTGAAAATGGCCATATCTAAGTGATCACTTGTCAGAACTTTATTTTAACTGTCATATTCTTCCTGTTAGTATATATGAACTGATTTTAATAACATTTCACGTTGCTAAAATGCGGTCAGTTCCACTTTAAATGGTTTATCTGACCGTCAACACAGCAGCAGCAGATTCCCGCAACAAATGTAGCCTACACTAGTCTGGTCTCCGCAGCCCATTTGATACAGCAAAGTTAGAAAGCCCTAGAAGCTGGTGTATGAAGACACCTGAAGACTCATGGAGCCACCATGACAATGCTCCTCAAATAACTTTCTGCAGCTCCAAAGTTTGGATCCCAGTAAATATGAAAGAGATGGATTTAAAAGCACCTGAAATCCTGTAGTCCTATCTAGTGTGGAGCTATACAGATGTCTAGGGAACAACTTTTCTGTCATATCTGCCTTTATTCTGCTGTAGGACCTGTGTTTGGTAAGACAATATTCAATAACTCCTAGAGACTGACTTGTAAGGGTGACCTGGCTGCAATATAATCAGACGTTTTATCTTCAATGACTCATATCCGTTTATTTTCATTTTCCCCCCACTGGACAATAATATGAATTTAGATTACTCAGCAAGTTTTTCCAAACGACAGAAATGAGTGTGTGTGTGTGTGGGCGTGTGTATTGTGTATGAGAGTGTCTGTGTGAGTGTGTAAATGTGTGTGTGTGTGGGTGTGTGTATTGTGTATGAGAGTGTGTGTGTGTGTGTGTGTGTGTGTGTGTGTGTGTGTGTGTGTGTGTGTGTGTGTGTGTGTGTGTGTGTGTGTGTGTGTGTGTGTGTGTGTGTGTGTGTGTGTGTGTGTGTGTGTGTGTGTGCGCGTGTGTGTGCGCGAGTGTGTGCGAAAACAAAGAGAAGAGAGTAATAAGGTATGTACACACATTCATAACCACACAAAGGTACACAGACACACACACACACACACACACACACACACACACACACACACACACACACACACACACACACACACACACACACACACACACACACACACACACACACACACACACACACACACACCACCTATCCAGTTCCATTACTGACTGTATATCCTTGAAACGGTGTGTTCCTAGATAAACGTCACCTCAACAAAGAAAACAGGGAGACATTCCACATCATTCAACAGACAGTTACATTTCTTGTGTTCACAGAGAATGTCAACGATTGAACGTTTGAGGCGTTTTTAAGACTGTGGTGTTTTCCCAGGCTGCTTAACAGCTCCAGTACAGAGAGACTTGAGTCTAAACTTAAACCAAAACACATGATACCAAACACACCACAATAGACAGTAGAGAAACCATGCTTGAGTGTACAATAACTTAAACCGAAACACATGGCAGGGGAATCAAGAGGCACAGCCAACTGGGCAGAGGAGACAGACACAAATATAGAGGTGGTAAAATGGCTGTGATGGGGGAGGCGTGGGTGGTGCACCCTCAGGGATGGGGTAGCAGGAAGACACCCCATCGCATTCCTTTTACACCCACCCTCCAAAACAATTATGAGGGAAATACAACAGATATTCTGATAGCATAGCTGCATGACTCTAAGCAATACATTTAAACTATGCCAGGAGCTTTACGAGAGTGAAAACATTGTCAGCACAGCTCAGTGGTCAACTCAATTTATGTGGACGACAGAAACAAAGAAAGCCACCTGGCTGCGGTGTTTGACAAACACAGAGTGCTTTTCAGCTGAGCAGTTAGCCTTCTGAGCCCTGTCCACTCTGAGTTCAGATCATCGAGCAAAGTCAACAACCAGGGGCATTTGAGTTCCTCTGGTAGTTTAGGATAGGATAGGATAGGATAGGATAGGAGAGAGAGAGAGAGAGAGAGAGAGAGAGAGAGAGAGAGAGAGAGAGAGAGAGAGCAAAAGGAGAGAGAGAGAAAGGAAAGAAAGGAGAGTGAGAGAGAGAGAAAGGAGAGAGAGAATGGGAGAGAAAGGAGAGAACGAGATAGAGAGGGGGGGGGGTAATCTGTGTTTAGCTAACTTAAACAGTCTTTTAGTAGTGTTCTCAGAAGAGAGGAGAGACCACACTCAAGCCAGACTCCACTCCTCCCCTCTCCATGGAAACCAGAAGAGAGCGAGCACAGTGCCACAACAGAGAGGAACAAGATGGATCTGTTACTCATGCATGAGGCTGATTTAACTTTCAGATGATGTTCTTCCCCCTCCTCCCTGTCCCTCGCCTCTTCCTGTGGCTGCCCACAACACCCCCCAACACCCCCTCCCCACTCCTAAGTCTTATAAAATACTGGAAGATTGATGGCATTGAAAGGGGGGGTGTAAGGAGTATAGACACATATAGACTGCATGGCACACAGGACTTTAGATAGAGGTGTAGGCCCTGGGTTTAACCTTTGTCTGAACAGTACTGACATTCATGTGGTGATAGATATTTGGATGAATACTGTATTACACAAAACACTAATGAGTGGGAGATTAGGAGTGAAAGAGCCCTCCAAAAAGTTGTGTTTGTATAATATTACAGTATATTGAAATGCTACTCTCATATTTCCTTTTCTAAACCCTAGACTTATAGATTCCCACAGAGTCGGCGCTATCCTCCACCTCGCTCCCCCTACACACTGTAAAACTAATAACAATTTTTTCATTTATTTTGGAGAAAAAAATAAATTAAATTTAGAGGTCTGATCAGCAGTGCAGCCTCTGGGATGGAGTGCAAGCAGAGGGAGAAAGGAGCGAGGGAGCGAGGGAGACAGGGAGGTATTGTGCTACAAGGCTGCAATGGCTCACTGTTTGCTTTGGTTTCTAGGGTAACACCAGACTGCAAAGAGATAACTTAAACAGATGTGGGAGAGAGCGAGGGAAAAACTGGGAAATAACCAAAGAGAAAAGCCACTGATAAATCTGCCGTGTCTGAATGTTTTTTTCCCTTCTTTTTTTGGTTATTTAAGTCTTTCTTTCAAGAGTAGGGGAGAATGCCCAGAGTGAGAGACGGGGAAATGAGAGGAAACAAGAGATTCAGGAGGAGAGAAAGAGACAGCAGGAGAAAAGAGGGGGAGATAGAGATAGAAAGATGGAGATATAAAGAGGAAGGGAGTGTATATATTGTGTGAGAGAGAGAGAGGGAGAGAGAGAGAGAGAGAGAGAGAGAGAGAGAGAGAGAGAGAGAGAGAGAGAGATAGGGAAAGAGGGAGGCAAAGATACTGCATCAGTGCATTGCCAAATCCCTCATAAGATATCTAATGTACATCATACATGACTGATTGAGAAGAAGCCCCTAAAGGTCATCATAGGCCAAGATGCAAATCCAAATAAACACACAATCACCTGGCTTTACCACATTTGTCAACGTATGGAGGGAGATTTTACAGATAATACAGGGGCCCAATATCTTATAGTGGGGATGGTGCCATCATTATATGAGTTGATATGACGGATTCAATTTAGTGTTCAACTCAGTCAATTCAGGAAGAGCATTGAAATTCAACACATTATTTAAAAAATTAAATAAAAAAAATAGATATATATTTTTACCCCTGTTTCTCCCCAATTTTGTCGTATCCAATTGGTAGTTACAGTCTCATTGCTGCAACTCCCGTATGGACTCGGGAGAGGTCGAAGGTCGAGAGCCACGCGTCCACCGAAACACAAATGCCCATTGTTTTCTACCACAATTTTGTTATTCATTAATTCAATTTGAAATCACTTCCTGAGTTAATTGCAAGTTAAAAACTGATTTGATCCCAATCCTGGTGTGCTGCACCGGTGCTTTAAACATTATAAGAAGATTTTGGAAATATTGATATTAGTTCAGGCACTAAACAGAGCAGAGAAAGTTCCCCCTTTGATCAAGGAAAACTGTATTGGACACCAGTTAAGAGACAAAATCAAAAGGTAAAATTCCCTTTATAGTTGACTGGGAGGAGAGACCTTCAGCCTCTGTTGAACCTTTGACAATAAGAAAAAAACTGACAGGAAAATGTATATTTTTATTGCCGAAAGCATCACCTCAACCATAGCCCTCACTGAGCATAATTAAAATATTAAAATACTAATTGAAAATATTTTTCTTTGAGCTGAGAGAGAGCACATATTTTTTTCATTTCTTATAATGCTATAGAAAAATGACATACAGAGATTGAATAATTGCTAGTCACTGGTTAATTTATTTATGTTCACTGAGAGCATTCATTGGAATTCCTTACATAAAAGTAGTTATAGGGAAAGAACAAGAACATCAGGGAACATAACCAAATAAAATTATTACTCAGCATCTACAACAGCAGCACAGAGGAGAACTTCTGAACAAGCCAATGGACCATCTTATTCTTAAAGACCTAGTGTGTTCTCAGTCAGCTTTATATTTTAAAATTGAATGAAATAGTTTGGGATTTAACTAAAGGAGGCCCTGGGTCAAACCAGAAACAGAGCAGTTTACCACAGAGTTTTCAAACACAGAGGTCCAACAGGATTATAATTCCGGGAATGCCTCACGAAGCAGACTCGACAGACCTGACCGGGGTTTAGGATTTGGGAAGTCAATGGGAGAAGTAAAAAATGCGTCCTTATTTGTACATTTTCTCGAAATCTAAAGGGATAATCTAGATTTAAAAAACTGTCGTTTCAGCTACTTTTGGAGAAACAATTTCTGGACCTCTTTATTGAAATTGTCTTTGCGTTTCCTGTTACACCCTGTACTTCTATCCTCACAAACACAACCAGTTGGACATGATCCACTCTAACTACCTTCATAAACAAGGACTGTTGTAGCCTGGTCCCAGATCAGTATGTGCTGCCTTGAAAACACTTTTGGCTTAAAATTACCATAGGAGTTAGGACCGATCTGGGTCCAGGCTAAGCAACGATAGCTGTAACCTGTAAAATGTTATCTTCAGCTCTTAGCTCAATTAGCCTTCCTCACAGGGGATCATCACTTTATTAGCTCAATTAGCCTTTCCTTGGGGTGAATCATTACTTTATTAGCTCAATTAGCCTTCCTATTGGGGAATCGTTACTTTATTAGCTCAATTAGCCTTCCTCAGGGGGAATCAATACTTTATTAGCTCAATTAGCCTTCCTATTGGGGAATCATTACTTTATTAGCTCAATTAGCCTTCCTATTGGGGAATCATTACTTTATTAGCTAAATTAGCCTTCCTCAGGGGGAATCATAACTTTATTAGCTCAATTAGCCTTCCTATTGGGGAATCATTACTTTATTAGCTCATTTAACCTTCCTCAGGGGGAATCATTACTTTATTAGCTCAATTAGCCTTCCTCAGGGGGAATCATTACTTTATTAGCTCATTTAGCCTTCCTCAGGGGGAATCATTACTTTATTAGCTCATTTAGCCTTCCTCGGGGGGAATCATTACTTTATTAGCTCAATTAGCCTTTCTCAGGGGGAATCATTACTTTATTAGCTCAATTAGCTTTTCTCAGGGGGAATCATTACTTTATTAGCTCAATTAGCCTTCCTATTGGGGAATCATCACTTTTTTAAAACTCAATTAGCCTTCCTCAGGGGGAATCATCACTGTATTAGCTCTAATGTGGATCTGATACACAGGAATCTAATATAAATCACACACTGACTAAACATTTACATTGGTGCTAATGTCCTCAATTGATGTTTGTATTCCAATATAGATTCTATTTTGTGGGGGAAAGAGTAACACATTATATAGTAAATTACATTTGGTATGAATTTATTGGTACGGATTTAAAGGACAAGGCACACCATAATGAACGCTGGCTGAGCGCAGTAGCTCATTTACTGGGTATCGACAAACAATGGCAATTCACGTGGTCAGGAAATGAACAGAAAATGACGGCTGATGTTCTGTGGTCAGAGGCGATAGGATGGCCACAAGTTGCTGCTTATAATAGTTGGTCGGAGTGGTCTGTTTAGTTTAGTCCATAACATGGACACATGTGGGACATAACTGCAAAATAAATGCCATCACACTCCACGATCTACAAACGGCACCACACTCCTTAATTAAAAGGGCGACACAATCCAAAATCTACAGACAGCACTACACTCCATAATTAAAAGGGCAACACACTACATAATCTACAGACAGCACCACACTACTTAATTAAAAGGGCAACACACTACATAATCTACAGACAGCACCACACTACTTAATTAAAAGGACAACACACTACATAATCTACAGACAGCACCACACTACTTAATTAAAAGGGCAACTCACTATAATCTCTGTTGCCTGCAGTTATGGCAAATGTCTCCATTTGGTTGGATGCGTTGACATTATCATGTGAGTCATAATAACCCTACACTGAACTCTAACAGACCTGACCTCTCACCTCCCTCCTCACTAACACTATATCACAGTAGCATTATTCCCAGTAACTATGGAGACAGGAAATGATACAATGACTTCTTATTACCACTTGTAATTATCAGTAGATAGGCATGGTTGGGTATGTTACTTTCTAAATGTAATCCGATACAGTTACTAGTTTCCTGTCCAAAATTGTAATCAGTAACGTCACTTTTGCATCAACCAAACTCAGTAACGTAATCTGATTACATTGAGTTACTTTCCCCTTAAGAGGCATTGGAAGAAGACAAAAATGTATGTTACCAATTGAACGACATCTATTACAGGACAAATCAATGTTAAGGTTTACATAGCTGGCCATATATGGATGTCACATTTTACTATATGGGTTGGTTGTGTAGGCTTCTTCTAACCCATCGCTTTCTACTACATATAATATCATATCAATATCATATAATAATATGATTAAATTATATCTTTACATTAATATATATCATTTAGAAGTCCAAAAATGTATGTAGCAACTACAGATTTCCCCTTTAAATCTATCAAAAGTGTAGGAGTTTAAGCATGTGTCCATTAGACCTATGGATTAATTTTTTTATCAGCATGAATTAGATTGAGAAATAAAAGGCCCACTTTTATTCCACAGAACTGGATCCGCACTATGCAGCTGTTGCAAGAGTGCATTTTCACTGGCTGTCCACTAGTTTCAAAAACAATGATTAATAGGCAGCTTAAACTTCTTGAATTCAACCTTTATTGGGTTCAAATACACACTTAGATTTGTGAACAGCCATCCACAACAACCACAATCCATAAGGCACAAATAGCTAAATGAGAGCAGCAGTGTGGTTCACCTCAATGCGCTATGTAGATATCAATAATAAGTGAAATCCATATCGCCGTAGACTACATCACAGCTGTCATCCTTACCTCCAAGCCTTTATTCAAGTTGGATAATCTTTGGATGCCGACAGCAGTCGGACCATAGTGGTCGCTGACTTGTGGTCAGACACGCTAAGGTGGAACAAATTTAATCTTGCGCTAATTTCAATGCTGATTTGAATGTCATTGAGAAAACAAAGAAGTGTCAAAGATTTTTTTTGCAAACATCCTTTCTGAATTTTAAAGTAATCCTCAAAGTAATCATCTACTTTTTCAAAAGTATCTGTAATCGGATTACAATATTTTTTCTGGTAAAGTAACGGATTACAGTTTTAAAAAATGGTAATCCGTTGCTCCCCAACCCTGCTAGGTAACAGAAGTCCATATAATTAATACCATTGCTAAAGTGGGCAATACATTCCATCAGAAAAGGATTTATTAGCATTCAGGATTTGGGTTTTGGAATATTTGCCTAGTTAAATTGGGGTCAAATTACTATATGAGTAAGCTTTCTGCCCTTGGACTCATGGCTGCTCTGCCTGCCCTCCAGATATAGGGGTCTGAATGTGCTGCCCTCCAAATATAGGGGTCTGAGTGATCTGCCCTCCAGATATAAGGGTCTGAGGGGCTAAGATAGAGAGAACATTACTTACATCAAATTATTCCCTCAGTGCTGAATAGTCAGATGGAAGAGAACATCCAAGTGTATTTGATCAGTGGAATGAGAGAGGAGGTAGAGAAAGCACAACCCGAGAGAGAAAGAATTAGGCCACTAATAATAAAAACTCAAAAAATAGCAATTCAGTTTTGGAAACATCTCAAATAATGACCCCCCTCTCATATAGTTGCCAAGCCCTGCAATGCCAAGAGCTGAGAAAAGAAAAGACCCTCATCCAGCTGGTCCTGGGGCTGAGTTCACAAACCTGTTCTATTAACACACTGAAGCCTCAGGACAAGAACATCCAACCAATCAGAATAAAACAAATTACAACACAATCAAAACAAAACTACATAAATTATTGGTAAACACGAGCACAAAGCAAAATGCAGTGCTATCTGGCCTTAAATCGACAGTACACCGTGGCTAACTATTTGACCACGGTAACTGATCAAAACCTTAGAAAAACCTTGACAAAGTATAGGCTTGGTGGACACAACTTTGCCATTGAGAAGGGTAGACACAGGAAAATGTGGCTCCCTGTAGAGGAAAGGCTATGCAACCACTTTACAACAGCAGAACCTGAGAAAGAGCTGCATTTCCTGACAAAATGTAAAAAAATATAAAACAATCAGAGTGTAATTTCCCCAAATTTGAAACCCTTATTCAAGGTTTCAAAGACGTCTCTGATAAGAATAGGCTACCCGTCCTGTTGGGGGAGGACGCAGAGAGCTGTGGGTTGGCAGCGCACTACACTGCTGCCTGCCATAAGATGAGGGACAGTGTCTGACAGAGCAATCAACCTGCATATGTCCTCTACTGTATGCTTATTGTTATTGTTCAATGTATGGTTATTTTGACCCTTTGTTACTGTTGTCCCGTTGACAATTTTGATTCTTATTATCTTAATATTGTAAATATCTAAAGTAAGCTTTGGCAATATGTATATTGTTACGTCATGCCAATAAAGCAAATTGAATTGAGAGAGACAGAGAGAGAGAGAGAGAGAGAGAGAGAGAGAGAGAGAAAGAGAGAGAGAGAGAGAGAGAGAGAGAGAGAGAGAGAGAGGGGGAGTGAAAGAGCGAGACAGAGAGAGTGAAAGAGAGTGAGAGAGAGAGTGAGTGTAGTAGTGAAAAGACAGTGCTGAAATGTAAACATGAGCCGGTAGCAGTAGTACATGTAAAAATGTCCCTGATTTATGGCCTCCAGAGTCCAGTACGTCCTGTGCCTCCTCCCCGCACTTGCCCTGAGGTGTGTGTCTTCAGCCCGGTACCACCAGTGCCGGCACCACGCATCAGGTCTCCAGTGCACCTCCACAGTCCAGAGCTTCCGGCGACGGTTCCCAGTCCAGAGCTTCCGGCGACAGTTCCCAGTCCAGAGCTTCCGGCGACAGTTCCCAGTCCAGCCGGAAGTCCGCATCTTTGGGGGGGGGGGGGGGGGGGGGGGGGGGGTACTGTCACGCCCTGACCTGAGATATCTCTGTTTTCTTAATATTTTAGTTAGGTCAGGGTGTGACCAGGGTGGGTACGCTAGTTTTGTATTGCCTAGGGTTTTGTAGGTCTAGGGGTTTTTGTAATTCTATGTTGGCCTGATATGGTTCCCAATCAGAGACAGCTGTTTATCGTTATCTCTGATTGGGGATCATATTTAGGTAGCCATTTCCCTTTGGTGTTTGTGGGATCTTGTCTAAGTGTAGTTGCCTGTCAGCACTCGTTTGTATAGCCTTACGTTTCATTTTGTTATTTTGTTAGTTTGTTCAGTGTTCATTCTTTAAATAAATAAGAATGTACGCCTACCACGCTGCACCTTGGTCCGATCCTTATAACGAACGTGACAAACACACTCAACTAGAGCCTTAATTCACCACTGTAGACCTGGTTTTTGATGAGCTTGTCTGAATGCATCATTCCCAATGAATCTGCCCAAATGTACACCTGGAAAACAACATAGCAGTTAAGGAGGCACATGGAGAGGTCAGACTGTCAATCAACAGTCTGTTTTCACTGACACTAAAGCTGGTTGTCAAGACAGCTTTCTTATATGAAAATGTGAATCTGGGTTATCGAGCTCCAAAGGATGTGTGTAGACATAGGCGTACGTCGCAAGTGTCAAATGATTTGTCAGTGAGTCTTGGTGGATTCATTTGCCTGTCAAAAAGAGGACGCTTTAAGTCTAGAAGGCTTTATAAACTTTCCAATTAGGCTCAGCTCAGCAGATCTGTCAGTTGTCCTCACCTCCCGACCGACTCAAACCAAGACAAGATTCAGACATTTCCTGTAGACTAGAGGTTAACCCCCCCCCCCCCCCTCCTGTGAACGTTATCTATTATAGAACCCTGCAAGATATACCCTGTAAAAAGAGAGATGGGAGGATGTTGAGATGAATGAGTAAATTAATAGGAAAAGTCCAAGTTGTATCTTAATTTCAGGCCCACACAGCTTTGCTCCTGCACCGATGAGCAGCAGTCACAGTCAGATGTGCATTACCCATCTACATGTTCTCATTAAGACATCGTACAGCACATCCAGCACCAGTCAAAAGTTTGGACACACCTATTCATTCAAGGGTGTTTCTAACTATTTTTACTAGTTTGTACATTGTCGAATAATAGTGAAGAAATCAGAACTATGAAATAACACATATGGAATCACGTAGTAACCAAAAAAGTGTTAAACAAATCAAAATATATTTTAGATTCTTCAAAGTAGAAGAATGCCTGATTCACGCTGTCACCTCTGAACAGTTGGTGCTGAGATGGGTCTCTTACTTGAAATCTGTGAAGGATTTATTTGGGCTGCAATCTGAGGTGCAGCTAACTCTAACACCATGCCCAAACCAGATGCACGTGAGCTAACGTGCACAAAAAGATTTTGTCCCCCCACACCAAACGCGATCACGTCAAGCAAGTTGAAATATTAAAACAAACCCTGAACCAATTATATTAATTAGGGGACAGGTTGAAAAGCATTAAACATTTATGGCAATTTAGCTAGCAGCTGCAATTTGTCCTATATTGTCTTGGAATTTTACCTGAAATGCACAAGCTTCTACTCCGACAGTTAATCCACACATAAAATGGTCAACCAAATCATTTCTAGTCATCTCTCCTACTTCCAGGATTTTTCTTCTTTGGACTATATATGGCGATTGGGATATAACATTCATAGGTATAGTACCACGACAGACCGACCTCAGTTCATCCGTTCATTCACCCACGTGGGTACAACCAATGAGGAGATGGCATGTCGGTATCTGCTTCCAGGAGATGGGAGAGGCAGGACTTGCACTGTGTTCAGTGTCACAAACAGAACTATTTTAGCACTTGGCAACGCAGACGCTCGTTAGTGTGGGTACAATGATTGAATAACATGTACAGTTGAAGTTGGAAGATTACATACACTTAGGTAAGAGTCATTGAAACTCATTTTTCAACCACTCCAAAATTTTCTTGATAACAAACTATAGTTTTGGCAAGTCGGTTAGGATATCTACTTTGTGCCTGACACAAGTCATTTTTCCAACAATTGTTTACAGACAGATTATTTCACTTATAATTAATTGTATCACAATTCCAGTGGGTCAGAAATTTACATATACTAAGTTGACTGTGCCTTTAAACAGCTTGGAAAATTCCAGAAAATGATGTCATGGCTTTAGAAGCTTCTGATAGGCTAATTGATACCATTTGAGTCAATTAGAGGTGTACCTGTGGATGTATTTCAAGGCCTACCTTCAAACTCATTGCCTCTTCGCTTGACATCATGGGAAAATCAAAATAAATCAGCCAAGACCTCAGAAAAACATTGTACACCTTCACCAGTCTGGTTCATCCTTGGGAGCAATAGTACGCAAGTATAAACACCATGGGACCACGCAGCCGTCATACCGCTTAGGATGGACACGCGTTCTGTCTCCTAGAGATGAATGTACTTTGGTGCGAAAGTACAAATCAATCCCAGAACAACAGCAAAGGAACTTCTGAAGATGCTTGAGGAAACAGACACAAAAGTATCTATATCCACAGTAAAACAAGTCCTATTTCGACATAATGACCATCTTTATGTTTGGAGGGAAAAGGGGGAGGCTTGCAAGCCGAGGGAATACCATCCCAACCGTGAAGCACGGGAGTGGCAGCATCATGTTGTGTGGGTGCTTTGCTGCAGGAGGGACTGGTGCACTTCACAAAATAGATGGCATCATGAGGGAGGAAAATTATGTGGATATATTGAAGCAACATCTCAAGACTCAAGACTGTCATCGAGGCAAAGGGTGGCTATTTTGAAGAATCTCAAATATGAAATATATTTTGATTTGTTTAACAATTTCTGGGTTACTACATGATTCCATATGTGTTATTTCATAGTGTCTGTCTTCACTATTATTCTACAATGTAGAAAATAGTAAAATAAAGAAAAACCCTTGAATGAGTAGGTGTGTCCAAACATTTTACTGGTACTGTACAGTGGTGGAAAAAGTACCCAATTGTCATACTTGAGTAAAAGTAAAGATACCTTAATAGAAAACGTAAGAGTAAAAGTCACCCAGTAAAATTCTACTTGAGTAAAAGCCTAAAAGTATTTGGTTTAAAATATACTTAAGTATCAAAAGTAAATGTAATTACTAAAATACACTTAAGTATCAAATGTAAAAGTATAAATCATTTGAAATTCCTTATATTAAGTTAACCAGGCTGTCACGTGTGCTCCCTCCCAGGCCTCTAGGTCACCAGGCTGCTCGTTATGGCGCACACCTGTCACCAACGTTACGTGCACCTGCGTGTCTTCAGACTCACCACGACTCAATCACCTCCCTGATTACCTTCACTATATGTCACTCCCGTTGGTTCCTTCCTCAGGCGTTGTTTCTTGTTTTGCATTATGTTGCGTTTATTTATTAAAACAAGCGCACATCGTTACACAGACGGCACCATTTTTTTAATTTACGGATAGCCAGAGGCACACTCCAACACTCCTACATAATTTACAAACGAAGCATGTGTGTTTAGTGAGTAAACAAGATTAGAGGCAGTAGGGATGACCAGGGATGTTCTGTTGATAAGTGTGTGAATTGGTGCACTTTCCTGTCCTGCTTAGCATTAAAAATGTAACGAGTACTTTTGGCTGTCAAGGAAAATGTATGGAGTAAAAAAATGTTTTTATTTCTTTAGGAATGTATTGAAGTAAAAGTAAAAGTAGTCAAAAATATATATAATAAAGTAATGTACAGATACCCCAAAAATCTACTTAAGTAGTACTTCAATAAAATGGTGCTGGAGAAGAAAGCAGACAACACCGGCTCTGATGCTCGTCGGATGTGGCAGGGCTTACAAACCAATTACAGACCACAAAGGGAAGCACAGCTGAGAGCTGCCCAGTGACACAAGCCTACCAGATGAGCTAAACTACTTCTATGCTCGCCACGAGGCATATAACAATGAAACATGCATGAGAGCACCAGCTGTTCCGGAGGACTGTGTGATCACGCTCTCCACAGCCGATCTGAGTAAGACATTTAAACAGGGCAACATTCACAATGCCACAGGGCAGACGGATTAACAGTATGTGTACTGTGAGCATGCACTGACCAACTGGCAAGTGTTTTCACTTACATTTTTAACCTCTCCCTGTCCGAGTCTGTAATACCAACATGTTTTAAGCAGACCACCATAGTGCCTGTGACCAAGAACACTAAGGTAACATGCCTAAATGACTACTGACCCGTAGCACTCATGTCTGTAGCCATGAAGTGTTTTGAAAGGCTGATTATGGCTCACATCAACACCATTATCCCAGAAACCCTACACCCACTCCAATTTTCATACCGTCCCAATAGATCAACAGATGATGCAATCTCAATTGCACTCCACACTGCCCTTGCCTGCATGGACAAAAGGAACACCTATGTGAGAATGCTATTCATTGAGTACAGCTCAGGATTCAACACCATAGTGCCCTCAAAGCTCATCAATAAGCTAAGGACCCTGGGACTGAACACCTCCCTCTGCAACTGAATACTGGACTTCCTGACAGGCCGCCCCCAGGTGGTAAGGGTAGGTAACAGATCCGCCATGCTGATCCTCAACACAGGGGCCCCTCAGGGGTTCATCCTCAGTTCTCTCCTGTACTCCCTGTTCACTCATGACTGCACTGCCAGGCACGACTCCAACACCATCATTAAGTTTGCCGATGACACAACAGTGGTAGGCCTGATCAACGACGAGACAGCCCATAGGGAGGAGGTCAGAGACCTGGCCGTGTGGTGCCAGGACAACAACCTCTCCCTCAACATGATCAAGACAAATGAGATGATTGTGGACTACAGGAATAAGAGGACCGAGCACTCCCCCATTTTCATTGACGGGGCAACAGTGGAGCATGTTGAGAGCTTCAAGTTCCTTGGTGTCCACATCACCAACAAACTAAAATGGTCCAAGCACACCAAGACAGTTGTGAAGAGGGCACGACAAAACCTATTCCCCCTCAGGAGACTGAAAATATTTGGCATGGGTCCTCAGATTTTTTAAAACTACATTGTTGGTTAGGGGCTCATGTGACTAATAAAATTTGATTTAAAGTATTTTTACTTAAGTACTTTACCCCACTGGTACTGTACGTAACTACGCCATTGACGTGACCCTCTGCAAATGACCTTTCTACCTACCGCTGCTACTGATGCTACTTCTACAATACCTCCTCCCTCCCCTGCTCTTTCCTTCTGTTATGGTGAGTGAATGAGGACCCAAAAGCGAACTAACTTAAACAGAGCTTCTTTAATAACCAAACATAGGTAGGCTCAGATAGACCGGCAGATTCCGACAGGACAGGACAAGGTTACAGCAAACATGACGATAGTCTGGCTCAGGCATGAAACACAACAAACAAGAATCCGACAAGGACAGGAACAGAAACAGAGAGAGATATAGGGACCTAATCAGAGGGAAAAAGGGAACAGGTGGGAAACGGGGTGAATGGGTAGTCAGAGGAGACAAGGAACAGCTGGGGGAAAGCGGGGGAGAAAAGGTAACCTAACAACGACCAGCAGAGGGAGACAGGGTGAAGGGAAAGGACAGAGACAAGACACAACATGACAGTACATGACAGTACCCCCCCACTCACCGAGCGCCTCCTGGCGCACTCGAGGAGGAAACCTGGCGGCAACGGAGGAAATCCTCGATCAGCGCACGGTCCAGCACGTCCCGAGAGGGAACCCAACTCCTCTCCTCAGGACCGTACCCCTCCCAATCTACGAGGTACTGGTGACCACGGCCCCGAGGACGCATGTCCAAAATTCTACGGACCCTGTAGATGGGTGCGCCCTCGACAAGGATGGGGGGGGGGGGGGGGAAGACGAGCGGGGGCGCGAAGGACGGGCTTGATGCAGGAGACATGGAAGACCGGGTGGACGCGACGAAGGTATCGCGGAAGAAGAAGTCGAACTGCGACAGGATTAATGACCCGAGAAATACGGAACGGACCAATGAACCGCGGGGTCAACTTGCGAGAAGCCGTCTTAAGGGGAAGGTTCTGAGTGGAGAGCCAAACTCTCTGACCGCGACAATATCTAGGACTCTTAGTTCTACGCTTATTAGCAGCCCTCACAGTCTGCGTCCTATAACGGCAAAGTGCAGACCTGACCCTCTTCCAGGTGCGCTCGCAACGTTGGACAAAAGCCTGAGCGGAGGGGACGCTGGACTCGGCGAACTGAGATGAGAACAGCGGAGGCTGGTACCCGAGGCTACTCTGAAAAGGAGATAGCCCGGTCGCAGACGAAGGAAGCGAGTTGTGGGCGTATTCTGCCCAGGGGAGCTGTTCTGACCAAGACGCAGGGTTACGAAAAGAAAGACTGCGTAAGATGCGACCAATAGTCTGATTGGCCCGTTCTGCTTGACCGTTAGACTGGGGGTGAAAGCCGGAAGAGAGACTGACGGAAGCCCCAATCAAACGGCAAAACTCCCTCCAAAATTGAGACGTGAATTGCGGACCTCTGTCCGAAACGACGTCTGACGGAAGGCCATGAATTCTGAAAACATTCTCGATGATGATTTGTGCCGTCTCTTTAGCAGAAGGAAGCTTAGCAAGGGGAATGAAATGAGCCGCCTTAGAGAACCTATCGACAACCGTAAGAATAACAGTCCTCCCCGCTGACGAAGGCAGTCCGGTGACAAAATCTAAGGCGATGTGAGACCACGGTCGAGAGGGAATAGGAAGCGGCCTGAGACGGCCGGCAGGAGGAGAGTTACCGGACTTAGTCTGCGCGCAGACCGAACAAGCAGCCACGAAACGACGCGTGTCATGCTCCCGGGTGGGCCACCAAAAACGCTGGCGAATGGAAGCAAGCGTACCCCGAACGCCAAGGTGGCCGGCCAACTTGGCAGAGTGAGCCCACTGAAGAACGGCCAGACGAGTAGGAACGGGAACGAAAAGAAGGTTCCTAGGACAAGCGCGCGGCGACGGAGTGTGAGTGAGCGCTTGTTTTACCTGCCTCTCAATTCCCCAGACAGTCAACCCGACAACACGCCCCTCAGGGAGAATCCCCTCGGGGTCAGTGGAGGCTACTGAAGAACTGAAGAGACGAGACAAAGCATCAGGCTTGGTGTTCTTAGAGCCCGGACGATAAGAAATCACGAACTCGAAACGAGCGAAAAACAGCGCCCAACGCGCCTGACGCGCATTAAGTCGTTTGGCAGAACGGATGTACTCAAGGTTCCTATGGTCAGTCCAAACGACAAAAGGAACGGTCGCCCCCTCCAACCACTGTCGCCATTCGCCTAGGGCTAACCGGATGGCGAGCAGTTCGCGGTTACCCACATCATAGTTACGTTCCGACGGCGACAGGCGATGAGAAAAATACGCGCATGGGTGGACCTTGTCGTCAGAGAGGGAGCGCTGAGAAAGGATGGCTCCCACGCCCACCTCTGACGCGTCAACCTCGACAACGAACTGTCTAGAGACGTCAGGTGTAACAAGGATAGGAGCGGATGTAAAACGATTCTTGAGGAGATCAAAAGCTCCCTGGGCGGAAACGGACCACTTAAAGCACGTCTTGACAGAAGTAAGGGCTGTGAGAGGAGCTGCCACCTGACCGAAATTACGGATGAAACGACGATAGAAGTTCGCGAAGCCGAGAAAGCGCTGCAGCACGACGCGTGACTTAGGGACGGGCCAATCAATGACAGCTTGGACCTTAGCGGGATCCATCTTAATGCCTTCAGCGGAAATAACAGAACCGAGAAATGTGACGGAGGAGGCATGAAAAGAGCACTTCTCAGCCTTCACAAAAAGACAATTCTCTAAAAGGCGCTGGAGGACACGTCGAACGTGCTGAACATGAATCTGGAGTGACGGTGAAAAAATCAGGATATCGTCAAGGTAAACGAAAACAAAGATGTTCAGCATGTCTCTCAGGACATCATTGACTAATGCCTGAAAGACAGCTGGAGCGTTAGCGAGGCCGAAAGGAAGAACCCGGTATTCAAAGTGCCCTAACGGAGTGTTAAACGCCGTCTTCCACTCGTCCCCCTCCCTGATGCGCACGAGATGGTAAGCGTTACGAAGGTCCAACTTAGTGAAAAACCTGGCTCCCTGCAGGATCTCGAAGGCTGAAGACATAAGAGGAAGCGGATAACGATTCTTCACTGTTATGTCATTCAGCCCTCGATAATCTATGCAGGGGCGCAGAGACCCGTCCTTCTTCTTGACAAAAAAAAACCCCGCTCCGGCGGGAGAGGAGGAGGGGACTATGGTACCGGCGTCAAGAGCTACAGACAAATAATCTTCGAGAGCCTTACGTTCGGGAGCCGACAGAGAGTATAGTCTACCCCGGGGGGGGGTGGTTCCCGGAAGGAGATCAATACTACAATCATACGACCGGTGTGGAGGAAGAGAGGTGGCCCTGGACCGACTGAACACCGTGCGCAGATCGTGATATTCCTCCGGCACCCCTGTCAAATCACCAGGCTCCTCCTGTGAAGAAGAGACAGAGGAAACAGGAGGGATAGCAGACATTAAACATTTCACATGACAAGAGACGTTCCAGGAGAGGATAGAATTACTAGACCAATTAATGGAAGGATTATGACAAACTAGCCAGGGATGGCCCAAAACAACAGGTGTAAAAGGTGAACGAAAAATTAAAAAAGAAATGGTTTCACTATGATTACCAGAAACAGTGAGGGTTAAAGGTAGCGTCTCACGCTGAATCCTGGGGAGAGGACTACCATCCAGGGCGAACAAGGCCGTGGGCTCCTTTAACTGTCTGAGAGGAATGTCATGTTCCCGAGCCCAGGTCTCGTCCATAAAACAGCCCTCCGCCCCAGAGTCTATTAAGGCACTGCAGGAAGCTGACGAACCGGTCCAGCGTAGATGGACCGACAAGGTAGTGCAGGATCTTGAAGGAGAGACAGGAGTAGTAGCGCTCACCAGTAGCCCTCCGCTTACTGACGAGCTCTGGCCTTTTACTGGACATGAAGTGACAAAATGACCAGCGGAACCGCAATAGAGACAGAGGCGGTTGGTGATTCTCCGTTCCCGCTCCTTAGTCGAGATGCGGATACCTCCCAGCTGCATGGGCTCAGCACCCGAGCCGGCAGAGGAAGATGGTAGTGATGCGGAGAGGGAGGCGACGGAGAGCGCGAGCTCCTCTCCACGAGCTCGGTGACGAAGATCAACCCGTCGCTCAATGCGAATAGCGAGTTCAATCAAGGAATCCACGCTGGAAGGAACCTCCCGGGAGAGAATCTCATCCTTAACCTCTGCGCGGAAACCCTCCAGAAGACGAGCGAGCAAGGCCGGCTCGTTCCAGCCACTGGAGACAGCAAGAGTGCGAAACTCAATAGAGTAGTCTGTTATGGATCGATTGCCTTGACATAGGGAAGACAGGGCCCTGGAAGCCTCCTCCCCAAAAACAGATCGATCAAAAACCCGTATCATCTCCTCCTTAAAGTCCTGATACTGGTTAGTACACTCAGCCCTTGCCTCCCAGATTGCCGTGCCCCACTCACGAGCCCGTCCAATAAGGAGAGATATGACGTAGGCGACATGAGCAGTGCTCCTGGAGTAAGTGTTGGGCTGGAGAGAAAACACAATATCACACTGGGTGAGGAACGAGCGGCATTCAGTGGGCTCCCCAGAGTAACACGGCGGGTTATTGATTCTGGGCTCCGGAGATTCGAAAGCCCTGGAAGTGGCCGGTGGATCGAGGCAGAGATGGTGAACCTGTTCTGTGAGGTTGGAGACTTGGGTGGCCAGGGTCTCAACGGCATGTCGAGCAGCAGACACTTCCTGCTCGTGTCTGCCTAGCATCGCTCCCTGGATCCCGACGGCTGAGTGGAGAGGATCCGAAGTCGCTGGGTCCATTCTTGGTCGGATTCTTCTGTTATGGTGAGTGAATGAGGACCCAAAAGCGAACTAACTTAAACAGAGCTTCTTTAATAACCAAACATAGGTAGGCTCAGATAGACCGGCAGATTCCGACAGGACAGGACAAGGTTACAGCAAACATGACGATAGTCTGGCTCAGGCATGAAACACAACAAACAAGAATCCGACAAGGACAGGAACAGAAACAGAGAGAGATATAGGGACCTAATCAGAGGGAAAAAGGGAACAGGTGGGAAACGGGGTGAATGGGTAGTCAGAGGAGACAAGGAACAGCTGGGGGAAAGCGGGGGAGAAAAGGTAACCTAACAACGACCAGCAGAGGGAGACAGGGTGAAGGGAAAGGACAGAGACAAGACACAACATGACAGTACATGACAGTACCCCCCCACTCACCGAGCGCCTCCTGGCGCACTCGAGGAGGAAACCTGGCGGCAACGGAGGAAATCCTCGATCAGCGCACGGTCCAGCACGTCCCGAGAGGGAACCCAACTCCTCTCCTCAGGACCGTACCCCTCCCAATCTACGAGGTACTGGTGACCACGGCCCCGAGGACGCATGTCCAAAATTCTACGGACCCTGTAGATGGGTGCGCCCTCGACAAGGATGGGGGGGGGGGGGGGGAAGACGAGCGGGGGCGCGAAGGACGGGCTTGATGCAGGAGACATGGAAGACCGGGTGGACGCGACGAAGGTATCGCGGAAGAAGAAGTCGAACTGCGACAGGATTAATGACCCGAGAAATACGGAACGGACCAATGAACCGCGGGGTCAACTTGCGAGAAGCCGTCTTAAGGGGAAGGTTCTGAGTGGAGAGCCAAACTCTCTGACCGCGACAATATCTAGGACTCTTAGTTCTACGCTTATTAGCAGCCCTCACAGTCTGC
Organism: Oncorhynchus clarkii lewisi; assembly: GCF_045791955.1. Taxonomy (NCBI): domain Eukaryota; kingdom Metazoa; phylum Chordata; class Actinopteri; order Salmoniformes; family Salmonidae; genus Oncorhynchus; species Oncorhynchus clarkii. The sequence goes on from NC_092178.1 coordinate 20,059,317, forward strand.
GTCCTATAACGGCAAAGTGCAGACCTGACCCTCTTCCAGGTGCGCTCGCAACGTTGGACAAAAGCCTGAGCGGAGGGGACGCTGGACTCGGCGAACTGAGATGAGAACAGCGGAGGCTGGTACCCGAGGCTACTCTGAAAAGGAGATAGCCCGGTCGCAGACGAAGGAAGCGAGTTGTGGGCGTATTCTGCCCAGGGGAGCTGTTCTGACCAAGACGCAGGGTTACGAAAAGAAAGACTGCGTAAGATGCGACCAATAGTCTGATTGGCCCGTTCTGCTTGACCGTTAGACTGGGGGTGAAAGCCGGAAGAGAGACTGACGGAAGCCCCAATCAAACGGCAAAACTCCCTCCAAAATTGAGACGTGAATTGCGGACCTCTGTCCGAAACGACGTCTGACGGAAGGCCATGAATTCTGAAAACATTCTCGATGATGATTTGTGCCGTCTCTTTAGCAGAAGGAAGCTTAGCAAGGGGAATGAAATGAGCCGCCTTAGAGAACCTATCGACAACCGTAAGAATAACAGTCCTCCCCGCTGACGAAGGCAGTCCGGTGACAAAATCTAAGGCGATGTGAGACCACGGTCGAGAGGGAATAGGAAGCGGCCTGAGACGGCCGGCAGGAGGAGAGTTACCGGACTTAGTCTGCGCGCAGACCGAACAAGCAGCCACGAAACGACGCGTGTCATGCTCCCGGGTGGGCCACCAAAAACGCTGGCGAATGGAAGCAAGCGTACCCCGAACGCCAAGGTGGCCGGCCAACTTGGCAGAGTGAGCCCACTGAAGAACGGCCAGACGAGTAGGAACGGGAACGAAAAGAAGGTTCCTAGGACAAGCGCGCGGCGACGGAGTGTGAGTGAGCGCTTGTTTTACCTGCCTCTCAATTCCCCAGACAGTCAACCCGACAACACGCCCCTCAGGGAGAATCCCCTCGGGGTCAGTGGAGGCTACTGAAGAACTGAAGAGACGAGACAAAGCATCAGGCTTGGTGTTCTTAGAGCCCGGACGATAAGAAATCACGAACTCGAAACGAGCGAAAAACAGCGCCCAACGCGCCTGACGCGCATTAAGTCGTTTGGCAGAACGGATGTACTCAAGGTTCCTATGGTCAGTCCAAACGACAAAAGGAACGGTCGCCCCCTCCAACCACTGTCGCCATTCGCCTAGGGCTAACCGGATGGCGAGCAGTTCGCGGTTACCCACATCATAGTTACGTTCCGACGGCGACAGGCGATGAGAAAAATACGCGCATGGGTGGACCTTGTCGTCAGAGAGGGAGCGCTGAGAAAGGATGGCTCCCACGCCCACCTCTGACGCGTCAACCTCGACAACGAACTGTCTAGAGACGTCAGGTGTAACAAGGATAGGAGCGGATGTAAAACGATTCTTGAGGAGATCAAAAGCTCCCTGGGCGGAAACGGACCACTTAAAGCACGTCTTGACAGAAGTAAGGGCTGTGAGAGGAGCTGCCACCTGACCGAAATTACGGATGAAACGACGATAGAAGTTCGCGAAGCCGAGAAAGCGCTGCAGCACGACGCGTGACTTAGGGACGGGCCAATCAATGACAGCTTGGACCTTAGCGGGATCCATCTTAATGCCTTCAGCGGAAATAACAGAACCGAGAAATGTGACGGAGGAGGCATGAAAAGAGCACTTCTCAGCCTTCACAAAAAGACAATTCTCTAAAAGGCGCTGGAGGACACGTCGAACGTGCTGAACATGAATCTGGAGTGACGGTGAAAAAATCAGGATATCGTCAAGGTAAACGAAAACAAAGATGTTCAGCATGTCTCTCAGGACATCATTGACTAATGCCTGAAAGACAGCTGGAGCGTTAGCGAGGCCGAAAGGAAGAACCCGGTATTCAAAGTGCCCTAACGGAGTGTTAAACGCCGTCTTCCACTCGTCCCCCTCCCTGATGCGCACGAGATGGTAAGCGTTACGAAGGTCCAACTTAGTGAAAAACCTGGCTCCCTGCAGGATCTCGAAGGCTGAAGACATAAGAGGAAGCGGATAACGATTCTTCACTGTTATGTCATTCAGCCCTCGATAATCTATGCAGGGGCGCAGAGACCCGTCCTTCTTCTTGACAAAAAAAAACCCCGCTCCGGCGGGAGAGGAGGAGGGGACTATGGTACCGGCGTCAAGAGCTACAGACAAATAATCTTCGAGAGCCTTACGTTCGGGAGCCGACAGAGAGTATAGTCTACCCCGGGGGGGGGTGGTTCCCGGAAGGAGATCAATACTACAATCATACGACCGGTGTGGAGGAAGAGAGGTGGCCCTGGACCGACTGAACACCGTGCGCAGATCGTGATATTCCTCCGGCACCCCTGTCAAATCACCAGGCTCCTCCTGTGAAGAAGAGACAGAGGAAACAGGAGGGATAGCAGACATTAAACATTTCACATGACAAGAGACGTTCCAGGAGAGGATAGAATTACTAGACCAATTAATGGAAGGATTATGACAAACTAGCCAGGGATGGCCCAAAACAACAGGTGTAAAAGGTGAACGAAAAATTAAAAAAGAAATGGTTTCACTATGATTACCAGAAACAGTGAGGGTTAAAGGTAGCGTCTCACGCTGAATCCTGGGGAGAGGACTACCATCCAGGGCGAACAAGGCCGTGGGCTCCTTTAACTGTCTGAGAGGAATGTCATGTTCCCGAGCCCAGGTCTCGTCCATAAAACAGCCCTCCGCCCCAGAGTCTATTAAGGCACTGCAGGAAGCTGACGAACCGGTCCAGCGTAGATGGACCGACAAGGTAGTGCAGGATCTTGAAGGAGAGACAGGAGTAGTAGCGCTCACCAGTAGCCCTCCGCTTACTGACGAGCTCTGGCCTTTTACTGGACATGAAGTGACAAAATGACCAGCGGAACCGCAATAGAGACAGAGGCGGTTGGTGATTCTCCGTTCCCGCTCCTTAGTCGAGATGCGGATACCTCCCAGCTGCATGGGCTCAGCACCCGAGCCGGCAGAGGAAGATGGTAGTGATGCGGAGAGGGAGGCGACGGAGAGCGCGAGCTCCTCTCCACGAGCTCGGTGACGAAGATCAACCCGTCGCTCAATGCGAATAGCGAGTTCAATCAAGGAATCCACGCTGGAAGGAACCTCCCGGGAGAGAATCTCATCCTTAACCTCTGCGCGGAAACCCTCCAGAAGACGAGCGAGCAAGGCCGGCTCGTTCCAGCCACTGGAGACAGCAAGAGTGCGAAACTCAATAGAGTAGTCTGTTATGGATCGATTGCCTTGACATAGGGAAGACAGGGCCCTGGAAGCCTCCTCCCCAAAAACAGATCGATCAAAAACCCGTATCATCTCCTCCTTAAAGTCCTGATACTGGTTAGTACACTCAGCCCTTGCCTCCCAGATTGCCGTGCCCCACTCACGAGCCCGTCCAATAAGGAGAGATATGACGTAGGCGACATGAGCAGTGCTCCTGGAGTAAGTGTTGGGCTGGAGAGAAAACACAATATCACACTGGGTGAGGAACGAGCGGCATTCAGTGGGCTCCCCAGAGTAACACGGCGGGTTATTGATTCTGGGCTCCGGAGATTCGAAAGCCCTGGAAGTGGCCGGTGGATCGAGGCAGAGATGGTGAACCTGTTCTGTGAGGTTGGAGACTTGGGTGGCCAGGGTCTCAACGGCATGTCGAGCAGCAGACACTTCCTGCTCGTGTCTGCCTAGCATCGCTCCCTGGATCCCGACGGCTGAGTGGAGAGGATCCGAAGTCGCTGGGTCCATTCTTGGTCGGATTCTTCTGTTATGGTGAGTGAATGAGGACCCAAAAGCGAACTAACTTAAACAGAGCTTCTTTAATAACCAAACATAGGTAGGCTCAGATAGACCGGCAGATTCCGACAGGACAGGACAAGGTTACAGCAAACATGACGATAGTCTGGCTCAGGCATGAAACACAACAAACAAGAATCCGACAAGGACAGGAACAGAAACAGAGAGAGATATAGGGACCTAATCAGAGGGAAAAAGGGAACAGGTGGGAAACGGGGTGAATGGGTAGTCAGAGGAGACAAGGAACAGCTGGGGGAAAGCGGGGGAGAAAAGGTAACCTAACAACGACCAGCAGAGGGAGACAGGGTGAAGGGAAAGGACAGAGACAAGACACAACATGACAGTACATGACACCTTCAACCATCAACTGGTGGTGAGAATGGCAGAGGATCCTCTCCCCACTCTAACGGATGCTCTCCTTTCCACCTAAGCAGGCAGGCCCCTTTAATCCATGGCTGAGTATGCAGCAACCACTAAAGAGGATAACGTCTACCCTTAGAGATAGTGAAGAGAACACACCATCTCTGACACACTCTCAAACATCAGGGATTTAGCTGCAATGGCCCTATGGCCAGAATCAACCTGCCGTGATGCCAGTGACACACACACACACACACACACACACACACACACACACACGGCAGAAAAGGATATAACATACTGCCATGCGCCCCCTCACAACATGGCATAAAGGCACACACACACACAACTATTAATCTGGTAGTGTATTTAAATATCTTGTCGAATGAATAAATACACACATAAACGCCATAAGTTGCCAGCCCCAAAAATGTTGCTTTAATATATTCACAGAGTATACAGGACTAATCGGTTTGAAACATGCACCGTACTGGATTACATCTACAACTTGTACTAAACAAACAAAAAGCTCATTCTGAATCAGGCACGGGCTCTGGCTAGTAGCAGCTAGCAGTACTTTCTCCATTATTTTAGTTTCTTTGAGATCTGTCACCTTCGTGCCAATCTTCCCGGCAGTTTCAGCACCCACATACACATACACATACACATACACACACTCCCAACGTCCATCTGAATGCCTTTATTGTCCGTGTGGAGCATGTGGTATGGTGGATGGGCTGAGGGGAGGGAGAGGATTATTACTGCAGGCCTTATGGAAAGGAGGGGATTGTTACTGTAGGCCTTGCCTTATGGAAAGGAGAGTATTGTTACTGAGGCCTTATGGAAAGGAGAGGATTATTACTGCAGGCCTTATGGAAAGGAGGGAATTGTTACTGCAGGCCTTGCCTTATGGAAAGGAGAGGATTATTACTGCAGGCCTTATGTAAAGGAGAGTATTATTACTACAGGCCTTGCCTTATGGAAAGGAGGGGATTGTTACTGCAGGCCTTGCCTTATGGAAAGGAGGGGATTGTTACTACAGGCCTTGCCTTATGGAAAGGAGAGGATTGTTACTGCAGGCCTTGCCTTACGGAAAGGAGAGTATTGTTACTGCAGGCATTGCCTTATGGAAAGGAGGGGATGGTTACTGCAGGCCTTGGAATTAAAAAGAAGTGGGTGACCTAAGACTCTGATACCGAGCCACATCTGGAACATAGGAACAGGGGGAACCGGAGAGGAAACTTACAGAGAGGGGAGATGAAGGAGGACAGGGGTGTGTTGGGGTGTGTGGGTGTGTGTGTGTGTGTGTGGGGGGGGGGGGGGGGGGGGGGGGGGGGGCTGAATAACAGTTAGGGTTTTGTGTTTGGACACAGCCACCCCACCACGTACCTCCCTCCACCCCACACATTACCCACCCAATCCACTCCACAATCGGTCCAGTAATCAGAGACCTGAGATGGAGGTAGGTGGGCAGCCGGTGCGTGAGAGAGAAGGGGGGTGCAGAAGGGTTGAGGGGTATAAGTCCGCCTTGTCATAAATGCTGCTTTACGTATCCACCCCAACTCATCCCACTCCACCCCTCCCCTCCACACCCATCCCTCTCTTTCTGCCTCAGAGAGAAGGCTGGAGGAGGCAGACATCTGGTGGAGATCCACAGTGAGACGAGGGTCGTCATCAGCATGGAGGGTCAAGAAGGGTCCCTACCGTCACAATGAGGAGGGGGGCAGGTCCAGGAGCGAGCCAGCACCCCTCAGGCATTCCTAAAGGTACACATCAGCACTCCGATAGCAAGAAAAATAAACAGAGCGGAGGAAACCCTGTCTAGACGGGGCTGCTGCTGGGGCTGCTGCACACACTGACCTGCTATTTACACAAAGGGGAGACTGCCAAGCACAGCCAAGGAGAGAGGGAGAGAGAGCGAGAGAGCGAGAGAGCGAGAGAGCGAGCGAGAGAGAGAGAGAGAGAAAGAAAGAAAGAAAGAAAGAAAGAAAGAAAGAAAGAAAGAAAGAAAGAAAGAAAGAAAGAAAGAAAGGAGGGAGAAGGACCAGAAAGTGGAGATTTGGACAGGGATAGAAAGTAAAAATGGAGATGGGTGGAGGGAGGAGGGAGAAAGAGGACAGAAAGAAAAGGCAATGATAGATGAAGAAGGAGAAAATAGGTCATTATTAAAGGGCTGATAAGTACAGTATAGAAATTAGGGAGGGAGATAAGGAGAGTAGGAGAGGTAAAGCAGGAGTCCATAGACTAATACAGATATAGGCTTTTTAGAGAACCTTGAATAACTAGCCTACAGGAGTACACCGATAATAAACTCCACTCTACTACTCTACAGTGGCTGGTGGGGTACAAACAGATCCAGTGGCCATCTCCTCAGAAAGTCGTTCCTGCCCCACATTAATCAAGTGACCTATCCTACAGAGGGTACTGTAAAGTTCTGTAACAGAGGTGGGTTGACTTAACTACCTGAGCCAATGCCTAGGTTTTAGCTCAGCAGGCTAATGAGCAGCCTTGTATCACTCAGTAGACCTGGGTTCGACAGTCGGCTCACAGTCCCAGGGATGGGATTCTAAATTAAAGAACAAGTTAACTTTTTCCGCAATGTTATATTCTATGCTGTTGGACTAGAGTGATGCTTTTTAGTGTGTGCATGCAAGGGTCTACCAAAATGGAATATAACGTTGCGGATAAAGTTCGGAGTGACACAACTTCAGTATTAGGGAATCGTGAACTACAACTACCTGTTGTTAAACTATTAACTACATTTTGCATGAACTGAATTCAAATCTAGGTCCTTTTAGTAGTTCATTACTTTTTGCCATGTAGCGGTGTAGCTAACTACTGGAACTACACACAATCATTTCCTTTCTTTTCCACATTAGACTTGCCTAATTCTCACTTGAAACATCATTTTTGTTTTTAATAGGCTAAATTACACATTCTATTAACATATGACCCCCAAAGTGATGTGTTCTTGCAATTTGTAGTCTATGACATTTCAGATATAAATATGATCATTTCAGTGGAGGCTGGTTGTCGGAGATATACAGGAGGACAGGCTCATCATAATGGCTGTAATGGAATGGATGGAAAGGCATCAAACACATGGTTTCCATCTATTTGATACCGTTCTTTTTGCTCCATTCCAGCCATTACAATGACCCATCCTACGATATCTCTGCCCACCAGCCATCACAAAGTACTTTGGATGTTGTGAACTACTTTTTCAAAGTAGCTTTGGTTAAGCAAACTATATTTTTCTTCAGGATAGCTTTACTGTCTCTTAACTTCCAGTTTGAAGTAACTGTAAGCTTGGTGAACTATATTTTTAGAGTAGCTTCCTCAACACTGAACAACTTCATGTGTACAACATCTTAAGACCTGCATCACTATACTGAGAGCTTTGTCGTTTCTCAAATGATGTATTTGGGTGTTTTTTGGAGCCTTTGTTCGTGCTTTATCTGTGCCCCTGCAACTGCAGAACGAGCATGAGGAAGTCTATTGAACTTGTCTTTTAAGAAGCACTCAGACTCGATAAGAATGTCTGGAATGACCCTCTGATATATCTGTCCCTTCATCCTAGCAAAGCTAAACAAGACAGACATCCCCTCTATCCCTGCTGTATCCCCTCTCAGACACTGTGTGTATTCTAGACAGGTGGAGTTTGGACCCAGGCAAGGCAAGGCCCTTGGCTTTTTAAGGACAGCCTGTCTTTATTTTGCCTGCCCGTCCATTCGTTTACAACAATGCTGACCCCAAGAAGCAGCTAGCACGGTCCAGCCTGCTGAGCTTTCTGACAGAACAGTGATATGTGGAGAGAAGGATGGGGGAGAGAGGGAGGGTGGAAGAAGGAAATATGGAGGGCCAGGCTTCTGCTTGTGCACAGTTTGGACAGTAGGTGCCATGCGGGCTGGACGGTAGACTGTAGGAGGGAGGATTGGGGGGTTGGGGGGCAGTGGTGCTTTGTGTGGACTGGGTCTGCTGTAGGAGCACACATACCAGTACACACAGACACATACACACACAGTACACACAGACAGGGCAGACTGTGGGCTGCAGGGTGGATATTTTAGTATCGTGGTCTTATCCGGCCTGAACTGTCCGTCACGCGTCGTGCCAACTCTGGCAACGTCTCGGAAAACACAGCCATAAATTGCCCTGCGGACGGCACCATGGGCACACTGGACACACACACACATACACACATTTGCACACACACACTCACACACACTGCTGGGCATACTGTACACACACACACCCGCTGGGCACACACACAAACACCACACAGAGCAGCAGGCTGCCACATCAGGAGTGGCAAGGAGGGAGCATCCACATGATACAATACGTACACTGTGCCTCCTGTTTCCTCTACACCCACCAATTACAGTACATGTCAGTGTGGTCAGGTACAGACAGTGAAGTGTACAAATACAGACAAGTATTTTTATTAAGTAAGACAAGTATTTTTATTAACCTTTCCAGACTTGAGATCGAAAGTCAAAAGTGTATTTGAGTGTCAAGAGCTCAGTGCTCCTTCACAAGCTTTGCTTCTAAATGTGGGGATTGGTCTAACAGGGTGGTGTGAAGGAACCTACCTGGTTAATTAAAGGGACAGTTGTTGCTGAGTGGACCATCCTGACTAAATAAACAGAATTGAAGTGAAGAATAGGCTATTAGAGAGCCTGAACAGCTAGAATGGTCCAACATGATATGGGGTCCATTGACTTGCAATCGATGGAATAAAGAGAGAGCTGAGAACTGTGGCCAGTTACATTAGGGGAGGAATGGGGACCACCAATGGCGGATTAGATGTTGTTTGTCTCGTTTCCTCAGGCATCAAGATATTCATTTCAGACAACAACATGCATACTACTGCCATGGTGTGAGGGGAAACTGGCTGTGCCATCTGAGAGGGAGAAACTAGTAACAACGCGTCTTACAAAATGCATGCACACACTACTTCAGAAGTGGCTAGCCTCACTGGCATTCCAATGTGTTGCATAGATTTAAGCCGCAACCCAGATTTCTCAAGGACAGACTAGATGTGTGTAGGCCTAAGATAAAACTCCAAACCCAGAAAACCACCAAAACATTTGAAACAACAACACAAAAAACAAGATAATGAGAGTCTAGCTGATTTCATCCTGTAATTATCTGACATTCTCAGTAAGAACACACTACCCCCAAAGAAAGCCAAAATCCACCATATATCAACATGTAAGAAATTGGCATTTCACTAGAAAATTACAAATGGCGTTTGAGGCTTGTCATAAAAATCTTAATTTACAGTACAATGACTGCAGGCTTCCAAGGTGCTTTTTGGGAGGGGGTGAGGTGGGACAAAATGTTAGATATAACACAATAGAATACAATTAAATACACTACAAAACAGGACACTATACTACACTGAACAGAAATATAAACGCAACATGTAAAGTGTTGGTCCCCATGTTTCATGAGCTAAAATAAAGGATCACCGAAATTTTCCAAACGCACAAATTCTGTACACAAATTTGTTTACATCCCTGTTAATGAGCTTTTCTCCTTTACCAAGATAATCCATCCACCTAACAGGTGTGGCATATGAAGAAGATGACTAAACAGCATGATCATTACACAGGTGCATCTTGTGCTGGGGTCAATAAAATGCCACTCTAAAATTTGCTGTTTTGAATGCACTGAAATACCATGACAAGATCCTGAGGCCCATTTTTTAAAGTACAGTGGGGAGAACAAGTATTTGATACACTGCCGATTTTGCAGGTTTTCCTACTTACAAAGAATGTAGAGGTCTGTAATTTTTATCATAGGTACACTTCAACTGTGAGAGGCGGAATCTAAAACAAAAATCCAGAAAATCACATTGTATGATTTTAAGTAATTAATTTGCATTTTATTGCATGACATAAGTATTTGATACATTAGAAAAGCAGAACCTACTATTTGGTACAGAAACCTTTCTTTGCAATTACAGAGATCATACGTTTCCTGTAGTTCTTGACCAGGTTTGCACACACTGCAGCAGGGATTTTGGCCCACTCCTCCATACAGACCTTCTCCAGATCCTTCAGGTTTCGGGGATGTCACTGGGCAATACGGACTTTCAGCTCCCTCCAAAGATTTTCTATTGGGTTCAGGTCTGGAGACTGGTTAGGCCACTCCATGACCTTGAGATGTTTCTTACGGAGCCACTTCTTAGTTGCCCTGGCTGTGTGTTTCGGGTCATTGTCATGCTGGAAGACCCAGCCATGACCCATCTTCAATGCTCTTAATGAGGGAAGGAGGTTGTTGGCAAAGATCTCGCGATACATGGCCCCATCCATTCTCCCCTCAATACAGTGCAGTCGTCCTGTCCCCTTTGCAGAAAAGCATCCCCAAAGAATGATGTTTCCACCTCCATGCTTCATGGTTGGGATGGTGTTCTTGGGGTTGTACTCATCCTTCTTCTTCCTCCAAATACGGCGAGTGGAGTTTAGACCAAAAAACTCTATTTTTGTCTCATCAGACCACATGACCTTCTCCCATTCCTCCTCTGGATCATCCAGATGGTCATTGGCAAACTTCAGACGGGCCTGGACATGCGCTGGCTTGAGCAGGGGGACCTTGCGTGCGCTGCAGGATTTTAATCCATGACGGCGTAGTGTGTTACTAATGGTTTTCTTTGAGACTGTGGTCCCAGCTCTCTTCAGGTCATTGACCAGGTCCTGCCGTGTAGTTCTGGCCTGATCCCTCACCTTCCTCATGATCATTGATGTCCCACGAGGTGAGATCTTGCATGGAGCCCCAGATCGAGGGTGATTGATCGTCATCTTGAACTTCTTCCATTTTCTAATAATTGCGCCAACAGTTGTTGCCTTCTCACCAAGCTGCTTGCCTATTGTCCTGTAGCCCATCCCAGCCTTGTGCAGGTCTCCAATTTTATCCCTGATATCCTTACACAGCTTTCTGGTCTTGGCCATTGTGGAGAGGTTGGAGTCTGTTTGATTGAGTGTGTGGACAGGTGTCTTTTATACAGGTAACGAGTTCAAACAGGTGCAGTTAATACAGGTAATGGGTGGAGAACAGGAGGGCTTCTTAAAGAAAAACTAACAGGTCTCTGAGAGCCAGAATTCTTACTGGTTGGTAGGTGATCAAATACTTATGTCATGCAATAAAATGCAAATTAATTACTTAAAAATCATACAATGTGATTTTCTGGATTTTTGTTTTAGATACCGTCTCTCACAGTTGAAGTGTACCTATAATAAAAATTACAGACCTCTACAAGCTTTGTAAGTAGGAAAACCTGCAAAATCGGCAGTGTATCAAATACTTGTGCTCCCCACTGTATATGTGACCAACAGATGCATATCTGTATTCCCAGTCATGTGAAATCCATAGATTAAGGCCTACTGAATTTATTTCAATTGACTGATTTCCTCATATGAACTGTAACTCAGTAAAACCTTTAAAATTGTTGCTTGTCATTTATATATTTGTTATGTATACAATGGACAAAAGACTGACTCTTGATAAATCGACTAAATCTTGCCAAACAACCTCTAGGTTATGATGAACAGTGACTGCAGTCTGAGATTGTTACTAGTGGTTCTTCAACTGCTGATCCTCTCTCTCTCTCTCTCTCTCTCTCTCTATCTCACTCTCACTCTCACTCTCACTCTCACTCTCACTCTCTCTCTCACTCTCTCTCTCACTCTCACTCTCACTTTGCCTGTGATCAATCCAGATTCAGTTCACTGACTGTCTGAGAGGATTGTCTACCAGGAGAAGGAGAGGAAATAATAAGACCAAAAGGGATGAAGAAGAGGACAAAAAGAAGACGTAGAAGAGGTGACATTTTTCCCACACGGCTAATACACAAGCGACAGAGAGGGTGTGATTGCAAGTGCCTCTGCCTGCTTGCATGTGTGTGTGTGATCTCTGAGCCACACCACTAGTGATGGAAAAAGTACCCAACTGTCATGCTGGAGTAAAAGTAAAGAGACCTTGATAGAAAAGACTCAAGTAAAAGTCAAAGTCACCCAGTAATATACTGCTTGAGTAAAAGTCTAAAAGTGTTTGGTTTTAAATATACTTAAGTATCAAAAGTACATTTAAATGCTAAAATATACTTAAGTATAAAAAGTATAACAAATTTAAAACTCCTTTTATTTAGCAAAACAGACAGCACCATTAGGAATGTAGTGAAGTAAAAGTTGTCAAAAATAGAAATAGCAAAGTACAGATACCCAAAAAATGACTTCAGCAGTACTTCAAAGTATTTTTATTTAAGTACTTTACACCACTATCACTCACCTAAATCTGCTTCCGAGTTCCTTTGTTGTGCTTGATAGATCTTTCTGTCAGGAATACATCACTAACCACATTATGAAGTAACAGAGCTACCGTTCTATGTCACTAACGTCTTCCTTATGGACATTAACATAACATTTCCCAGTGAAGACTATTTTCAATGTTTTGAGAGGCAAAGAGGGAGAAAGGCAGTTTCCCTCCAAATACAAATAGGTTTACTGTTCATTATATGCTCTACAATCCCATCAATAGTGGAGGTGATGATATTACTGTGGAGCCTCGCTGGGCTCCCAGCCCTGAAAACAGTGCTGCTCTTGCTGTATATTTAAACCCCTGCATAGGGGGCTCATAGCTTAGCAGCTCAGTGCTAAGTGTGGCCTGGTCTGGCTGGCTGCATTGTGAGCCCATTAGTTTAGGAGAGTGGCTGTGCAGTGTAAGAGGCGAGGTAGGAGAAATAGATTTGCCTACTGCCACCCTCATTTGTGTCAAATTCATCTATGGGCTATGGGGCTGTACTGCATGTGAGTGCAGAGCATGTGACTGTTGCGCAGTGCACCATAGAAATAGAATGAATAGAACCGTCTTGGAACCTCTAACCTTGGTTTTGTGATACAATAATTTAGATTGGTAATGTAGAATGTTCATTCAAATGATGCTAACTGATGTGATTCATGCAATGGGATGTGTTTTTTGTAATGTCAGTTGATTCAACTGAAGTTGATTCATCAAATCACAGCACACATTGATGGGGTACATTTCCTGCTTTTATTTCCTGCTTTGCTCCTATGGTTACACTCGCAATGGCCGCCAGTTCACCCATTTTGCCATCATTAACTTGAATGGGGACGTCCGTTCTATTCATTCTATTTCTATGCTGTTCACTGCCTGGGTCCGCACGAAGCCAATAAGTGTGTCTGAAATGGCACCTTATTCCTCATAGAATAGAAGACAAGAATAGGATACAACTTTATTTATTTATTTATCTGCTCTGTTTCTAGTAGTGCATTATAAAGGAATAAGGACACTACTGTACTATACGGAATAGAGTACTACTGTAGTGCACTATGTAGATAATAGGGTGCCATTTCAGCTAATGAGGAATTGACTGACTGAAAGTGGCCGCTGTTTTTTTGTGTGAGAGCTAAACGAGTAGGCGAACTTGGGAATATTACCAGTAACTCAACATCAAAGAGGATGTCAGCGTGGAAGATGTAGCAGAGAAAGTGTTATACGTGTGCCTCTCTCTTCACAGCTTCTCCCCCATAGCTGTGTCGTTTTGAACACATATGGGGCCTTGTACTGTATGCCCATCCATTTTGAATCAAAGATCCTCAGACTGACAGACTTTGCTCTCTTCTCCCCTCCTGTGTGATGTGTGTGAGAGGCTCTTGGCAGCTTCATCGCAGGGCCTGTGTGTATGTGTGTGTACCCAGGCCAGATGTGCTGCTCAGCCCTAAGTGCCATCGTGCTTCTGTGCCTCTGGTTCTGTGGGCCTGCAGTTACCATACAGTATGGGGCTTTGTGCCTGCATGGCTGTGTGTGGCTGTGTGTCTCTCCGGTGATCTGTGGCACAGAGGCACCATGATGGCTCCTTGCCTCCTTACCACAGGGGCAGTATTGTTCTGTTCTGTGTGTTGCTTTGAGAAAGAGATAGAGAGAGAGCCATAGAGAGAGAGAGAAAGACAAAGAGAGAAAGACAGAGAGAGAAAGACAGAGAGAGAGAGAGAGAGAGAGAGAGAGAAAGAGAGACAGAGAGAGAGACAGAGAGAGAGAGAGAGAGAGAAAGACAGAGAGAGAAAGAGAGAGAGAGAGAGAGAGAGAGAGAGAGAGAGAGAGAGAGAGAGAGAGAGAGAGAGAGAGAGAGAGAGAGAGAGAGAGAGAGAGAGACAGCGAGAGAGAGAGAGAGAGAGAGAGAGAGAGAGAGAGAGAGAGAGAGAGAGAGAGAGAGAGACAGAGAGAGAGAGAGAGAGAGAGAGAGAGAGAGAGACAGACAGACAGACAGAGACAGAGACAGAGACAGAGAGAGAGAGAGAGAGAGAGAGAGACAGAGAGACAGAGACAGAGAGAGAGACAGAGAGAGAGAGAGAGAGAGAGAGAGAGAGAGAGAGAGAGAGACAGAGAGAGAGAGAGAGACAGAGAGAGAGAGACAGAGAGAGAGAGAGAGAGAGAGAGAGAGAGAGAGAGAGAGAGAGAGAGAGAGAGAGAGAGAGAGAGAGAGAGAGAGAGAGAGAGAGAGACAGAGACAGAGACAGAGAGACAGAGAGAGAGAGAGACAGAGAGAGTGTTTTGAAACCTCTGTATGTGTAATGTTTACTGTTAATTTTTGTTGTTTTTCACTTTATATTTTCACTTTGTATGTTGTCTACCTCACTTGCTTTGGCAATGTTAACACATGTTTCCCATGCCAATAAAGCCCTTGAATTGAATTGAATTGAATTGAGAGAGAGAGAGAGAGACAGACAGAGAGAGAGAGACAGAGAGAGACAGAGAGAGAGAGAGAGAGAGAGACAGAGAGAGAGAGAGAGAGAGAGAGAGACAGAGAGAGAGAGAGACAGAGAGAGAGAGAGAGAAAGAGAGAGAGAGAATCATCCTCCTCTGCAATGTTCTAAGGCTACCCTTTTCCTTTCATATCAACAATCTCCAGAGCTGTGACCAGCAAGATGGATTTGGTAGCTCAACTGGTGTCAGGGTGGCCCAGTGTCTCTTGTCATATCAGCATATATACTTCAGTCAATATGGCGGAGACAGAGGGGAAGACAGGAGAGAGGTGGAGAGAGTGGAGAAGAGAAGAGTGGAGAATAAAGGAACATGAGAGATGAAGAGGTGGACCTGAAGGGATTTTAAAGAGGCACTGTGTGCTGCCATCTGTCTGCCAGCCTCCTGCTGTAGCCATGCTTTCTAAACCCTTATTTAGCCTCCGAAGGGAAGGGGTCATGTCGCCATCTAGTGAATACTTTTTTGCTTGTGCATACTCACACACACACACACACAAACGTAGTATATACACTACCCTTCAAAAGTTTGGGGTCACTAAGAAATGTCCTTGTTTTTGAAAGAAAAGTTCAATTTTTGTCCATTAAAATAACAACAAATTGATCCGAAATACGGTGTAGACATTGTTAATGTTGTAAAGAACTATTGTAGCTGGAAACGGCAGATTTTTAATTGTATATCTACTTACGGAGGCGTGCGGAGGCCCATTATCAGCAATCATCAGATCTGTGTTCCAATGGCACGTTGTGTTAGCTAATACAAGTTTATCATTTTAAAAGGCTAATTTATCATTGTAAAACACTTTAGAAATTATGTTAGCACAGCTGAAAATTGTTGTTCTGATTAAAGAAGCAATTACAACTGGCCTTCTTTAGACTAGTTGAGTATCTGGAGTATCAGCATTTGTGGGTTTGATTACATACTCAAAATGGCCAGATACAAAGACCTTTCTTTTGAAACACATCAGTCTATTCTTGTTCTGAGAAATGAAGGCTATTCCATGTGAGAAATTGACAAGAAACTGAAGGTCTCGTTGTCACGATCGTTATAAGGAGTGGACCAAGATGCAGCGTGGTAAGTTTCCATCCTCTTTATTAGGCAAAGAAACTCAAAGAAAAAAACAAATAAAGCGTAAACGAAACGTGAAGCTCAATGAAGAGCTCTCAGGTAACTATACCTAGACAAGATCCCACTAAGCACAAAAACTGAACTTTTCTTTCAAAAACAAGGACATTTCTAAGTGACCCCAAACTTTTCAACTGTAGTGTACTTATAGGAGAAATCATCTCATCCACCACCACCACCATCGGTACTGGCTTTAGACCCAGGCTCCTCTCAGCTTCGCACTCACTGCTGGGCACTGGGGCGTAGCTAGCTACCACTGTGGAGGAGGCTGACTCTGGATGTAAGGGAAATGTCTGCACCTCAGTACCCATCCCTGGGTAAGTCTGGTAATGGTATGGACAGGGGGTGAGGGAGAGGAGGGAGTAAGGAGGAAGTGAAGTCTAGTTATGGTATGGACAGGGGGTGAGGGAGAGGAGGGAGTAAGGAGGAAGTGAAGTCTAGTTATGGTATGGACAGGGGGGTGAGGGAGAGGAGGGAGAGGAGGGAGTAAGGAGGAAGTGAAGTCTATTAATGGTATGGACAGGAGGAAGTGAAGTCTAGTTATGGTATGGACAGGGGGTGAGGGAGAGGAGGGAGTAAGGAGGAAGTGAAGTCTAGTTATGGTATGGACAGGGGGGTGAGGGAGAGGAGGGAGAGGAGGGCTTAAGGAGGAAGTGAAGTCTAGTTATGGTATGGACAGGGGGTGAGGGAGAGGAGGGAGAGGAGGGCGTAAGGAGGAAGTGAAGTCTAGTTATGGTACAGACAGGGGGTGAGGGAGAGGAGGGAGTAAGGAGGAAGTGAAGTCTAGTTATGGTATGGACAGGGGGTGAGGGAGAGGAGGGAGAGGAGGGAGTAAGGAGGAAGTGAAGTCTAGTTATGGTATGGACAGGGGGGTGAGGGAGAGGAGGGAGTAAGGAGGAAGTGAAGTCTAGTTATGGTATGGACAGGGGGGTGAGGGAGAGGAGGGAGTAAGGAGGAAGTGAAGTCTAGTTATGGTATGGACAGGGGTGAGGGAGAGGAGGGAGAAGAGGGAGTAAGGAGGAAGTGAAGTCTAGTTATGGTATGGACAGGGGGGTGAGGGAGAGGAGGGAGTAAGGAGGAAGTGAAGTCTAGTAATGGTACGGACAAGGAGGTGGGGGAGAGAGGAGTGAGTAAGGAGGAAGTAGATGACTAGTTTGGGTGAAGGTCAGACCACCTGAAGGGCGATCTATACAACCAGCCTTGGACCTGGCCCTTAACAGGAAGACATGAAGAGCAAATGTTGAGGCATTATGCACCAAGGAGCTAGTGAATCTGTGTGAAATTAGTATGACTGGGGGTAGGGAGAAAGATGGGGGAATAAGGTTTTTTTTTCTCAGCTCTTTATGCATACTAACATACAGAAGCCCCACAGCTGTATCCATTATCAATGCTCCTGTGTGGAATAATGCAGTTCTTCACCATATAATTAGGAATTAGAATACTAGAATGGACATGAAACTTCTTATGATGGTCAAACGGTCAGCCATGTTGGTCAGGGTGTTGGTCAACCTTGGTTTGCCAGTTTTATGATAAGATATTGTATAAAATAATGCATTTGAAGAATTTATCTGCACTGTATGTTTGTTAGCTAGCTAGCCAAATTAACTGCCAATATGTCAACATTACATTCAAACAATGCAGTCAATCCACAGCCGTACACTGTCTGAAGTCAGTTGATGATAGGATTTAGACAAGTACTGATATTGCATCATATAATAGCACTTATAACAAAACAAAAAAATTGACAGTTATGGTCAGTTTACTGTACATATATATTTTAGAGGCTATTTATACAGAAAATGTGTATTTTACCCATATAAAATGTACTTATATGACAATATTTATTGTTGGCAATAATACTTACACAATTTCTGATATATCATATTCCTTATTTTTATTTTTATGCATAAGTAAAATCAGGATTATGCCTCTACTGCCATTAATTCCAATTAGACTGGGTTGGATTTCTCCCCGACCAACATGGCTGCCATTTTGACACAATTCCGGGAACTTTTAGGGATGATGACATAGCCCTTCTAGTAATTTACTGGGATCTCTATGTTATTCACTATTTATACAACAGGTGAGTCTAATCATGAATGATGATTGGTTAAAACCGCATTCCAGCCAGTGTCTATTCCACAAGTAACCACTTGTTCCATCGGACTGCTCAGTCCACTGTCTCATTAGCCCAGCCAGACAATTTATAAACTTAATCTCCACTGTAAAAGTTAGCTAGACATTATCTGACATTTATTTTAGACTAACATGTCATTTTCAATGAAGAGATTTGTATTAACCTTGCTGTCTGTCTCGCCGACATTTGCAACATTGTTTCAATATTCAAATTAGCTCTCCAGCTGTCCCATAGTAATTAACGTGTCGGGAATCGGGAAGAGACAGACAGACAGACACCATTTCTCAGCCAGTCGAAATCATGAATCTGCTGGCAAAATGTTTATGGATATACTGTATATACAAAGAAATGTAAATTGAAAAGAGGTCAAACGAAATGAAGTGCAGCTAGTTTGCAGTCTTTCCAGCATCAGTTTGAAGTGATTGTGATAGCTGTGTTGTTGGTTAGCTCCTCTGAACAACAGTTTCTTGATGAGTGAACACATTTTATATGTCAGGCGAAATCGCGCCTCATTAGCTCATTGATATGGATGCATCCAAATAAATGTCACTACAAAACAGCTTAAACAAATGCAAATGCACTATTATGCACTGTTATTCTGGCTGAACTTCTTGAATTGACTGTGGCCAAAGCTAGCCGTAGTTGGCTAGCTAGCAAGCAAGAGATAAGAACTTCGACAGCCAGTATAGCAATGGAACACTTAGAACAAAAGACCGAGTTGCTTCCATACAGTAAATACAGAACAAAAAGACTGAATGACTGGGTCACTTCTCTGGCAACCGAACCGATCGAACAAACTACCAGCCGGCTTGGGTAGCAACCCTAGATTTGTGTAGGAACTATATCTTGTGGAAGGATGAAATAGTATGAATAAAATTAATTCGGTTTTTAAGGAAAATATGACAATCATTATTTGAATATGTTGGTAAACCTTTGTATAAAAGTGATAATGTCTTTGAAGCCGGTGTTTGGAGGAGTTGCCAGCCCTCAACTTCATCTCAGGCCTAACAACACCCTTGTCAATACATCCTCCAAAAACCGGCTTCTCTGACATTATTACTTAAGTACAGTATTCACCTTCTACAGTCAAGTGTTTAAAGTGTTTAAAGTGTTTAAAGTGTGTGTGTGTGTGTGTGTGTGTGTGTGTGTGTGTGTGTGTGTGTGTGTGTGTGTGTGTGTGTGTGTGTGTGTGTGTGTGTGTGTGTGTGTGTGTGTGTGTGTGTGTGTGATAAGCCCCAATGGCAACAAGGACACAGAATCCCAGTCAATTAAATGCTATGCCCCAAAGCCAGCGGGCTCTACCACAGAACCTTGGCCAATTAGGAGAGCTAAGCGGTGCTAAGCAGTGCAGCTCTGAGAGGTTACAACTCATTACTTGTCAATCATGTCTGTCTCAGACATCCCTATGTCAGGAAGAAGGAAGGGGATGAGAGAGGGAAATGGTGGGAGCAAAGGGGAAGAGGAATGGAGAGAGAACGCAAGAGCAAGGTAAACAAAAAAGAAGAGGAGAGAGTGGGATTAAAAGAGAAAGAGAGAGAGCGAGAGACAGAGACAGAGAGAACGAGAGAGAACGAGCGAGAGAGAGAGAGAGAGAGACAGCGACACTCAAACCCAAAACCCAGCATTGACTGACTGAGAAAACAGCATACCTCACTCACATCCCTCACAAACACATTTGTTTTACTATCCCTGTGTGGACCCAAAAATGTATTCCCATTCAAAATCATATTTTCCCTAACCCCTAAACCTTAACCTTAACCTTAACCTTAACCTTAACCTTAACCTTAACCCTTAACCCTTAACCCTAAAACTAAGCCTAACCCTAACTCCTAACTCTAACCCTAAACCTAACCCCTAAGCCTAACTGTAACCCTAAACCTAACCCCCTAAGCCTAACTGTAACCCTAAACCTAACCCCCTAAGCCTAAAATAGCCTTTTCGCTTGTGGGGACTGGCGAAATGTCCCCACTTGTCCGAATTTGCCTTGTTCTACTATCCTTTTGGGGACTTCTGGTGCCCACAAGGATAGTAAACCCAAACCACACACACGCATCTCGAACACATACACACACAAACATACACACACACATGCCTCACACACAGACATCCCAAACCAACTCTGCTTTCTGTCAGCAGACCGAGGAGAGACGCCTGTTTTTATGACACACAGGGCCCCTGAAAATAACACACAGCACAATAACATACTAGAGGGGCCCACCATTAGAAAGTCATCTGTGGTGAACGGGGAGGATGGGGAAGGAGGAGGGAGGGACGGGTGCGGTGATAAGGCAGTTTCTGGGAACCCACGACTCCGGTCAACCCTCTCATATGGGCCTCACTGATGACCCAGACACAGCCTGGGAAAAGAGACAGAAACCAGAAGGTCTCTGTGCAGATTAAAATGTAAATGAGAAGAAGAAGAAGAAGAAGAAGAAGAATATGAAGAAGAAGATCAAGTCATCATGGTATCAGGGAAATAGTAGAGGATTCCACAATTTATGTCAGTTCCCATGAGATCAGCTAAGAACTAAGTAAGGGGCAGCATTAAGTGCAGTTCCCTGCATAAATCTTAGATAGGAAATCAGGGCACATATTTGGTCTTATGAAGCAAAATTTGAAATTGTGTTTTTTACATTGGATAAAAGTAGAGACTCAGAGCTAGAACATGGTATATTATACACTACACTTGAGGAACAATAGGAAAATAATTCTGCTTTGAAAGTTGATCATCTTGTAAAATCACTTTTGAGAAAATGTCCCTTGAATGTTTTGGTACACCTACTGGAGAGCTCTTCTTTGTCTACACCCATTCAGAATTGTTCACACCCTCTTAAGCTGTGTGTTCGAAAATTTAATCTGGAGTGCCAGAGTGTTTTCTGGGCGTTCGCAAACTCAGAGCGTTGTCAGATTGCCCGTTCGTAAATTCAGAGCATTTCGCTCTCGAAGCATTCCGAGATCACACTGGACGCTCTGGCAGAGGAGTAGGGTTGATTTGAGCGTTCTGACCTAACAACAGCAGTCAAGCACACAAGCTAACTGGATAACGTTAGCTAACTTGCTAGCTACTTCCAGACACAAGTGAGAGAACAGCTCACTCTCACCATTTAGGCTGTTTTTTGAAAAAACACATTTTGATTTTTTACGTTTATGTTCAAATGGCTCTCCTGTGAAGTAGTGACGCACGACATACACCTAGTTTCCTGAAACAAGTCAAAATTATCATACATATTCCAAGCTCCCATTGAGGCAATAAAGGACAGTCCCATTTTAATCAATCGGGCTTGTCCTGACCAGCTGTACCTGATAAGAAACTGTGTTACCTTGTTTGGACTGTGGATCAAGGGCCAGATCCTCTATTTCCACCCATTTACTAAAATAATCTCTGAACATTTCAAATATGTTTCAAAGACCCCTCAATTATGTCTGTAACTCAGCAGCCTTACCCTGCTCTGCTCTGACATGCTCCCCTGTCTGACTGGCTAGTGCAGACAGACACACACACATGCTCTCTCTTTCTCTCTCGCACACACATACACATTCACACAACCCCTCACGTTTGACTGGGCACTGGGCTAAGGGGGTATGAGGCTAGCAGCTCAATAGGCAGCCAGTGGTGCCAGTATTTGTGTACGTGTCCACAGGAGCTTTGTTCTGGCAACTTTACCTCCAGCCAGGCTTCACCCAGAACAACTGGAGAGCTAGCAGGCTAGCGAGACACACACAGCAGCAACAAGCCATACATACAAACAAGAACACCAGTTTCACTCAGCAGACAGACCGGCAGTCAAGTGTTAAGTGTTAAGAGTTTCTGTGTGTGTGTGTGTGTGTGTGTGTGTGTGTGTGTGTGTGTGTGTGTGTGTGTGTGTGTGTGTGTGTGTGTGTGTGTGTGTGTGTGTGTGTGTGTGTGTGTGTGTGTGTGTGTTACTAGTTCATTAACGGGTCATTAGCAACTAATTAGAGAGTAACATGGTGATAGCATTAGCTATATTACCGTGGCGATATTAGGTTCTAACTTCTGCTGCTGCCTCCGTTGCCATGACACTAATTAGCTCCTCCCACATCTCCAATGCATTCTTCCAGGCTGAACCAGACACAGGCCGTCAAACAGCAGTGGATGGATGACCAGAACGTTCGACCCTCTTGTTGGAGTCAGCTGGCCCAGAACAGAGAGGTCTCTCTGGGGTGAGAACGTAGGTCTCTGCAGGGCAGGCTGGGTGGCTGGGTTTGTTGTAGTTGCCCTGTGATCAGGATGGGTGAGGGAGGGGGGGACACATACTGGATAGCAGCTGCTGCCTCTGATTGAACTCTGGCTCTTGTCTCTGATGTGCTCTTATACTGTTAATTATAATCACACCAGCTAGCATGACCTTGGAGACGTGTATGAGAGGAGCCGTTGTGATTTGGAATTTGCCTTCCAGACCAGAGAGCTCTAGCTTTTGGTTTAACATCACTTTAGTAATTCCATGGTTCAACTAATCTCACATTGGTAAACTCTCTTTTCCTAGTGCATTTCACTAATTTCCCACTGTCTCCCTCTTTTTTCTGGTCTCCATGGAGAGGGGAGGAGTGGAGTGGAATCTGGCTCGAGGGTGATCTCATCTCCTCTCTTCTGAGAACACTACTAAAAGACTGGCTAAGTTAGCTAAACACAGATACCACCCCATCTCTTTCTCTTTGTCTCACTCTCTGTCCCTCTCTCTCTTACTTGATTCCCTCATCAACAAACCCTGATAGACACACACACACGCATGCACACACACGCACCCCTACACCATGCTCAGTGGCACCGAGTCACTCAATGAGTCAGTGTAGTCGCTGCTTAACCGACAGCTGAGGAAGTGTGTGTGTGTTTGTGTGTGTGTGCGTGTGTGTGCATGCGTATGTGTGTTGATCATGGCTAGTCTGTTTGCTTGTCTATGAGTAGCAATGTGCATGCCCCGCCCACCTGAGGATCTGTCTTTATCAGCGGAAATGTTTGTAAAGATCTGTCAAACACACTCTGGTAATGGCTGAAATGGGCTCAATGGAATACGTTGTCTTTCTGTTGCATCTATAAGAACACTCCATCTGGGATTTAATGCATCATCTAGACACTTACATCACAAGAAAGAGAAGTAAGATAACTTTATTTTGATGGGTGTTCATTTTTGTGGACTTTAAAAAAGTTATAATTTAATGCAGTTGAAATGTTTACAAATTAGATGCATTGAAATTAGAGCAACTTCCGAAAATGAACACTCGGATTATTGTGATATTATGTCTGATCTCACAAACAATGTAAAGTATGTATAGATAGGTATAATCTAGAGCCAAGCCTGTTGATTTTTAATCTGAGGGTATCCTGCCATTGAAACACTTGTTGAATTATCCAACAGAACGTGACAACAACAGTAATTAGGGCTTGTAATTAAGCATTTCATGGTAAGGTTTACACCTGTTGTATTTGGCGCATGTGACAAATACAATTTGATTTTGATATGATTTGATTAATGAGGCAGTCTAGACAGCGCAGGTGTGTGCAGGTAGCATAGACAAAGCATGTTTTAGGTGGCTCAGCCCTTCTCCACACCTTTAAGGTAATCTTTTCAAATGTGCAAATACATCCAATGTATTTATGCAAATGAGGCACATCTAAAAAAAAATATTTTACCACAAAATATTTTTACAAAAACATACCTGATACCATTAGAACAAGTATATATGACTGCATTCTAAGAAAACAAAAGTGAAATTTGACAATAAATTGAAAACATGAATTCCCACCAAAATCCCTGAACTTCATTATTTGTCCGTGCCAGTAAATTATCTTATGTGCTCTAAATCAGTTACCATCTGATGGATACATTTTTTGGAGTTTGGAGTATCCTCATCTATTGTCCAACTGTTGCATTTCTTTAAAAAAAAATACCATTTAACAATTTTGATGACCTTTGCAAGTCATTAGCAGCATTAGGCCCTTTCATCCTCTTAGTTGCCAAGGTGCGAAACAAACCCTCTTAGGACCCCCTTCACGTCACCCCTGCCTTCCTGCCATCCCTCCATCCTTCCACAGAGCCTTCCAGCTTCACTTAAAGACCTGCCAGCAGAGGAGGGTGAGAGGAAGTGAGGAGGAGGGAGGCAAGGCGAGTGCTGAGGGGCAAAGTGTGCCGAGCACAGATAAGTTTATCTGCTGACACAGACACGCGCGCGCACACACACACACACACACACACACACACACACACACACACATAAGAGAATGCATCCTTCCCAATCGTACAGGAGCACCGCCACTCCCCTACCAGCACCATGTCAGAGTTGCGAGGTGAGACGACAATTAAGGAGGTGTGTAAATTAAACTGGAGTGAAGCTATTATCTAGGGGAGCATGTAAGGACACTTTCTGATGTGCATTCCAAATGGAACCATATTTCCTATATAGGGCACTACTTGAAGGCTCTTGTCAAAAGTAGTGCAGAATGTAGAGAATAGAGTACCATTTAGGATACCGAATGGATCACCAAAGCCATGCTAGCCTGGGCCACTGACTCATAACCTCTGGATGGAATCTGCTCTAACACACAGTCTATGGACCCGAGGACTTATAGGTTATCTCAAAGAGGGATGCTATGATTTAGAGACAGATATGGTATCATATTCAGTGAGTCTATATCTGCCAGATACTCAGTCAAATTAAAACAGAAGCGTAAAAAGGAACTTCATTTATAAGAGGTTTTACAGATAGGTGTTTTATTGTCATTTTCTTGCCTTCTAATAGGAATACTTGAGTTTGATCCTAGGGAAGCACAACGAACTCCCTAATCAGCTACTGCTGACTCACTTATGAACTAGTAACACACACAACTGTAGTTAGTCAGGCTCTGGTCTTGATTACTGTCCGGTAAAATGGTCAAATGCAGCAAAGAAAGACCAAGCAAAGCTGCGCTGGTTCAAAAAAGAGCAGCACGCTTTGCCCTTTACTGCAAATACAGAACTAACATCAACAACTTGCATGCCAGACTTTCCTGGTTGAGGGTTGACAAGAGATTAACTGCTTCTCTTCTAGTTTTTATAAGAAATTTTACTGTGCTGAAAATTCCAGATTGTCTGCAGACATACCCCACAAGACATGCCGCCACAGTAAGTCCAAAACAAATTCAAGACAACACAGAGTATTATACAGAGCCATGATCACATGAAACTCCCATCTCCAACCAAACAGCAAAATTACCTTAAAAAACGGATTAAAAAACATCTCATAGAATCGCGGGACTGTGAGGTGACACACATAAACACATGCACACACAGACACACTGTAAAACACACATAATTGTTTTGTAGTATTGTTTGTATATCGTTGTATTTGTAGCGGGGTACGTAATTGGCGGCAGAGAAGTCAGGCACAGGAGAGCAGAACTGGGTAATAACTGGCGATTGATTAAGAAAATCCAACGGCATCCAGAACAACAAGATAAATGGGCACAAAAATAACCCGTCGGTCGCTCACGGGGAACGTGCACAAGCACTACAATAAACCATCCCACACAAAGACATGGGGGGGAACAGATGGTTAAATACACAACAAGTAAATGAGGGAATTGCATGGAAAAACAAGCCAAAACAAATGGAAAATGAAAAGTGGATCGACGATGGCAATTAGACCGGCGATGCTGACCGCCGCCTGAACAAGGAGAGGACCCGACTTCGGCGGAAGTCGTGACAGTACCCCCCCCACTTGAAGCCGGCCTCGGGGACGACCCGGAGGGCGAGGCGCAGGGCGTTCCGGACGGAGATGGTGGAACTCCCGCAGCATTGAAGGGTCCAACACGTCATACTCCGGAACCCAGCACCGGCCTGAGAAAAGACACATGGAACGAGGGGTTAATATGGTAATCAGGGGGAAGCTATAACCTATAACAAACCTTGTTTACTCTCCTCAGGACTTTAAATGGCCCCACAAACCGCGGGCCCAGCTTCTGGCAGGGCAGGCGGAGGGGCAGGTTCTGGGTCGAGAGCCAGACCCTGTCCCCCGGTGCAAACACGGGGCCTCACTGCGGTGACGGTCTTCCCTGGCTTTCTGGCGCATCACGGCCCGCTGGAGGTGAACATGGGCGGCGTCACATGTCTCCTCCGCGCGCCTGAACCAGTCGTGCACTGCAGGAGCCTCGGTCTGACTCTGATGCCAAGGCGCCAGAACCAATTGGTACCCCTGTACTCACTGGAAGGGAGAGAGGTTAGTGGAGGAGTGGCGGAGCGAGTTCTGAGCCATCTCGACCCAAGGCACAAACGCTGCCCACTCCCCCGGACGATCCTGGCAATATGACCGCAGAAACCTGCTCACATCCTGGTTCACTCTCTCCACCTGCCCATTACTCTCGGGATGAAACCTAGAGGTTAGGCTGACCGATGTACGCCTTCCAGACCCTCAAAGTGAACTGGGGACCTCAATCAAACACTATATCCTCAGGCACCCCGTAGTGCCGGAAGACTTGCGTTAACAAGACCTCCACAGTCTCTAGGGCCATAGGGAGACCGGGCATAGGGAGGAGACGGCAGGACTTAGAGAACAGATCCACAACGAGGAGGATCGTGGTGTTTCTCTGTGAGGGGGTGATCATTAAGAAAATCCACAGAGAGGTGCGACCAAGGCCGCTGTGGAACAGGTAAGGGGTGTAGCTTCCCTCTGGGCAGGTGCCTAGGAGCCTTACACTGAGTGCAAACCAAGCAGGAGGAAACATAAACCCTCACGTCCTTGGCCAAGGTAGGCCACCTGTACTTCCCAACCAAACGGCGCACCGTCCGACCGATCCCAGATGACCGGAGGAGGATGACGTGTGGGCCCAATAGATCAACCGGTCATGGACATCAGACAGAACGTACAGACACCCAGCGGGACACTGGAGGGGATGTAACGCCTGCTCAATATCCGCGTCCAGCTCTCACACTACCGGCGCCACCAGGCAGGAGGCCGGGAGTATGGGAGTGGGATCCATGGGCCGCTCCGCTGTGTCATACAGTCGGGATAGTGCGTCTGCCTTCACGTTTTGGGAACCTAGTCTGTAGGAAAGGGAAAAAACAAAACGGGTGAAAAACATGGCCCACCTTGCCTGGTGAGGATTCCGACTCCTCGCTGCCCGGATGTACTCCAGATTGCGGTGGTCAGTCCAGATGAGAAAAGGGTGTTTAGCCCCCTCAAGCCAATGTCTCCATGCCTTCAGAGCCTTGACGACAGCCAACAGCTCCCGGTCCCCCACGTCATAATTTCGCTCCGCCGGGCTGAGCTTCTTCGAGAAGAAGGCACAAGGGAGGAACTTCGGTGGCGTACCCAAGCACTGAGAGAGCACGGCTCCTATCCCAGCCTCGGATGCGTCCACCTCCACTATGAACGCCAAAGAGGGATCCGGATGGGCCAGCACGGGAGCCGAGGTAAACAGAGCCCTGTCCGCCTCAGCTGACCACTGCAAACGTACCGAGCCCTCCTTCAGCAGTGAGGTAATGGGAGCTGCTACCTGACCAAAAGCCTGGATGAACCTCCGGTAGTAATTGGCAAACCCTTAGAACCGCTGCACTTCCTTTACCGTGGTGGGAGTCGGCCAATTACGCACGGCTGAAATGCGGTCACTCTCCATCTCCACCCCCGAGGTAGAAATGCGGTACCCTAGGAAGGAGACGAACTGCTGGAAGAACAGACATTTCTCAGCCTTGACGTACAGGTCATACTCCAACAGTCAACCAAGCATCCTGTGCACCAGGGACACATGCTCGGCACGTGTAGCGGAGTCAATATACACCACTACACCCTGCCCGTGCAGGTCCTTAAACATCTTGTCTACAAAGGCTTGGAAGACTGATGGAGCATTCATCAACCCGTACGGCATGACGAGATACTAATGATGCCCTGAGGTCGTACTGAATGCCGCCTTCTACTCGTCTCCCTCCCGGATATGCACCAGGTTGTAAGCACTCCTGAGATCTAGTTTGTTGAAGAAGCACGCCCCGTGCATTGACTCAATCGCCGTGGCGATAAGAGGTAGTGGGTAACTGTACCTCGCCGTGATCTGAGTTAGGCCTCGGTAGTCAATACGCGGGCGCAGACCTCCCTCCTTCTTCTTCACAAAAAATAAACTTGAGGATGCGGGTGACTGTGGAGGACCGAATGTACCCCTGACGCAGGGATTCGAAGACATATGTTTCCATAGCCGCCGTTTCCGCCTGTGAGAGGGGATACACGTGACTCCTGGGAAGTGCAGCGTCTACCAGGAGATTTATCACACAATCGCCCCATCATTGGGGTGGTAATTGAGTCGCCTTATTTTTGGAGAAGAAGAGAGCCAAATCGGCATATTCAGAGGGAATGTGCATGGTGGAGACCTGGTCTGGACTTTCCACCGTAGTACCACCAACGGAAACCCCTAAACACCTCCCTGAGCACTCTCGCGACCACCCGGTGAGAGCCCTCCGTTGCCAAGAAACAGTGGGGTCATGACAAGCTAACCAGGGTATGCCTAGCACCACGGGAAATGCAGGAGAGTCAATGAGGAAGAGACTGATTCTCTCCTTGTGACCCCCCTGCTTCACCATACCCAGAGGAGCGGTAGCCTCCCTAATCACCCTGACCCTAATGGTTGACTGTCTAAGGCGTGAATGGGGAAGGGCGCAGCCACGGGAACAATGGGGATCCCTAAACTAGGGGCGAACGATCTGTCTATAAAAATCCCAGCCGCGCGTGAATCGACGAGCGCCTTATGCTGGGAATGCGGGGAAAACTCAGGAAACGTAACATACAAAAACATGTGTGCAACAGATGGCTCTGGGTAAGAAGGGTGCCGGCTCACTTGGGATGACGCCAGAGTGCCCTGCCTGCTGCCTCGATCCCCAGAGGAACCAACCCAGCACCGACCAGCAGTGTGACCTCTGCGGCCACAGATGGTGCACGAGCCGGAACCTTCTCCAGTGTCCCTACGCACAGCACCTCCCAGCTCCACGGGCACCGGAGCGGTGGTGCTGGGGGATGGAACCGACAGAACCCGATCTGGACGTCCGCGGGTAGCCAGCAGGTTATCCAGCCGAATGGACAGGTCCACCAGCTGGTCGAAGGTGAGGGTGGTGTCCCTCAGGCCAGCTCCCGACCGACGTCCTCGTGCAAACTGCAGCGATAGTGGTCGATCAGGGCCCTTTCATTCCATTCCGCGCCGGCGGCCAAAGTCTGAAAATCCATGGCGAACTCCTTGGCGCTCCTCTTCCCCTGCCTCAGATGGAAGAGACGTTCACCCGCCACTCTACCCTCAGGTGGATGGTCGAAGACTGCACGGAAGCGTGCGGGTGAATTCATCGAAATAGTCCAGCACCGCATCTCCTTCTCCCCACACGGCGTTGGCCCACTGCAAGGCTTTCCCAGAGAGGCACGAGACGAGGGTGGACACATTCTCACGACCTGAAGGAGCCGGGTGGACGGTTGCCAGGTAAAGGTCGAGCTGCAACAGGAAACCCTGGCAGCGTGCAGCCGTCCCGTCATACTCCCAAGGAAGGGCGAGACGAATCCCACTGGGACCGGGTGAAGGGGAGGCGAGTAGTGGAGACCCTGGTTGTGTGGTGGAGGCGCTGGAGGAACTCCCTGTCGCTCCCAGCAGTCCATAGTTTGGACAACGCGGTCCATGGCAGCGCCGAGATGATGGAGCATCGCCGCGTGCTCCCGGACGACCTCCTCCACCCCTATTCCAGGGGCACCTGCTCCTGATGACTCCATATGTTGCGGTGTGGGATTCTGTAGCGGGGTGCGTAATTGGTACCAGAGAAGTCAGGCGCAGGAGAGCAGAACTGGGTAATAACCGGAGATTTGTTAAGCAAAACAACGGCATCCAGAACAACAAGATAAATGGGCACAAAGATAATATCCTCTTGGTGCTAGGGGGCAGTATTTTAATTTTTGGAGAAAAAAAACGTTCCCATTTTAAACAGGATATTTTGTCAGGAAAAGATGCTAGAATATGCATATAATTGACAGCTTTGGATAGAAAACACTCTGTTTCCAAACCTGTAAAGATATTGTCTGTGAGTATAACAGAACTGATGTTGCAGGCGAAAGCCTGAGAAAAATCCAATCCGGAAGTGCCCCAGGTTTTGAAAGCGCTGCGTTCCAATGACTTCAGCTGTGAATGTACCATCAACGAGCTTACGCTTTCTACGTATTCCCCAAGGTGTCTATAGCATTGTGACGTAGTTTTACGCATTTCTGTTGAAGAATAGCCGTAGGTGGCCACATTGCGTCACATGGTGGCTCCGAGAGAGATTCTCACGTAAAATACAGAGGTAGCCATTACTCCAAACGGTCCTCCTGAAAAACGAATTGTCCTGACGGATATATTATCGAATAGATATTAGAAAAACACCTTGAGGATTGATTTTAAACAACGTTTGCCATGTTTCTGTCAATATTATGGAGCTAATTTGGAATATTTTTCGGCGTTGTGGTGAGCGCAATTTCCGGGCGATTTCTCAGCCAAATGTGAAGAACAAACGGAGCTGTTTCGCCTACAAAAATAATATTTTGGGAAAAAATTAACTTTGACTGTCTACCTGGGAGTCTCGTGAGTGAAAACATCTGAAGTTCATCAAAAGTAAACGATTTAATTTGATTGCTTTTCTGATTTCCGTGACAAGGTTGCCTGCTGCTAGCAAGGCATAATGCTATGCTAGGCTATCAATAAACTTACACAAATGCTTGTCTAGCGTTGGCTGTAAAGCATATTTTGAAAATCTGAGATGACAGGGTGATTAACACAAGGCTAAGCTGTGTCTCAATATATTTCATTTGTGATATTCATGAATAGGAATATTTTCTAGGGATATTTATGTCCGTTGCATTATGCTAATTAGTTTCAGGCGATGATTACACTCCCGCATGCGGGTTTGGGAGTCACAAAGGATAACCCGTTATGCGCTCACAGGGAACGTGCACAAGCACTACAATAAACAATCCCACACAAAGACATGGGGGGAACAGAAGGTTAAATACACAACAAGAAAATTAGGGAATTGAAACTAGGTGTGTAGAAAAACAAGCCAAAACAAATGGAAAATTAAAAGTGGATCGACGATGGCTAGAAGACCGGCGACGCCGACCGCTGAGCCTCGCCCGAACAAGGAGAGGATCCGACTTCAGCGGAAGTTGTGACGGTATTTTACATTTGTGTGACTGTCCTTGTCTATCAGTATATCAGTGGTGTGTTACTTGTCATGTTTTTTGTTTTGTGTGGACCCCAGGAAAAGTAACTACTGCTTCTGCAAAAGCTAATGGGAATCCAAACTCTCAAATACACACACCTTTCATGAATAACACCAGGAATTAACATGTGCATTCCTGTTGCCCTCCAGCCCTTGCGTGAGCACAGTCAGCAGGCACCCCAGGGTTGAAGGAGACACACATTCAGAGAGACTAGGTGAACATTTCCCCCTCCTGAGCACTCATTACACAGGCAGCACCATCCCTGTTGGTGAAGGTGATGGAGAGGAGCACAATAGAGGGAAAATAGCCTAGAGGAGGAACATGAGAAATGTGAGTTCCATGACCCTGAAGACAAGCCACAACATGATGTGTTGGAAAGCAAATTCACTAGCTCTCCCATGGTGTTGGCTCTGTGTGTGTGTGTGTGTGTGTGTGTGTGTGTGTGTGTGTGTGTGTGTGTGTGTGTGTGTGTGTGTGTGTGTGTGTGTGTGTGTGTGTGTGTGTGTGTGTGTGTGTGTGTGTGTGTGTGTGTGTGTGTGTGTGTGTATTGTGGGTGTGTGTGTCTGCATGTACATGTGCGTATGTGTGCGTGTGTATGCAAGTTTAAAAAAACATGTTGACTCACCCAGAAACCCCAATGCCATCCTCCTCTCTTTCATGACTCGGTCATACAGTACACACTTTTGTTGTCCTATTGTAGGCTACCTGTTTCTCACTAGCCTAACTTCCTTTCATGGGCAACGATACACCAGGCCAGCTAGTTAATATTAGCCTACTACATCTAGCTACAGTACATATTGAACTTCCATCATCTCAGGATAGGGATGCAATGTATGAATTTATGGGTAGATCAGAATCCCCATTATAATCATTGGCCAGTACAGACAATTAATTAAAACCACAAGTCAAAATCCCTATCTCATCTCCATCCATGGCTAATTTAGGAAAGGGACAATTTTAGCTAGCTAGCTAGCCACTGGAGGACAATGACACAATGAGATGCAACAATTCAAGTTTTTTTTATAAATTACATTAGGCTTGTGATTGGTGTGAAGCCAAATCCAAACTGGCTTCCCTTGGCACTTTTGATCATTCACAGTTGAGCTCACTAAGTTTAG
Organism: Oncorhynchus clarkii lewisi; assembly: GCF_045791955.1. Lineage (NCBI taxonomy): Eukaryota > Metazoa > Chordata > Actinopteri > Salmoniformes > Salmonidae > Oncorhynchus > Oncorhynchus clarkii. Next base: position 20,091,839 of record NC_092178.1, read on the forward strand.
CTCAACGCTAAATTGGCTATTATTTTATTTATTTTTTATCAAGGGAAGCCAAATGCTCGCTGGCTTCCCTTGCATTCAATGCTACAATGTCATACTCTTTTTGATCAGACATCATCAGATGGATGGCCTACACATCCTGAGACAGAGGGGAGCTGTTTGCTCTGGATTGGGCTACACACAATCCAAAGCTAGGCTAATTTCCTCTGTAGCTACATTATAGACCTACTGTTGGTGTAGTGTTCTGAATTCTTTAATTTATTTCTGAAGAGACAGCAGTAATTCTATAACTTTGGCAAATGTATTTATCAGGACTGCTGGTGCAACTCCAGCACCCTTTCCATGGCTATGATTCTATGAGGAAATAAATGTTAAGTTTGATGCTGGAGAGATGTGAGTATGAGGCTCATGTCTATCAGAGCACAGAGAGATGGAGAGAGATCATTGAACTTAAATCTCATTGTAGATCTGTGAGCGATGCAGGCACGCTTCTCTCTCTCTCTCCACAACAATTGCCACGAGGTGGTCTATACGGGTTACAATGCTGCACAAACCATAAACTTGGGCCGACCCAACACAAATTAATTGTTACAATATCAGGCACGTTTTCACATTAAGCTTATTAGGGGGCAGGAGAATTACAGAGGCGGCAACTTGAATTTACTCTGATTTAATTATAATTTTTATATTGCAAGCATTAAACTTTTTTTTTCATACCAACCATGCTGGTTAAGTGTGCCTTGAATTCTAAATAATTAACAGACAGTGTCCCCAGCAAAATACCCCCACACCATCACATCTCCTCCTCTATGTTTCACGGTGGGAACCGCACATACAGAAATAATCCGTTCTCCTACTCTGCATCTCACAAAGACACTCTGGTTGGAACCAGGGGAGTGATGGAGTCCAAGTAAGTTTGATGACGCACAGGTGCGCGTAACGATGGTGACAGGTGTGTGCCATAATGAGCAGCCTGGTGACCTAGAGGCCAGAGAGGGAGCACACGTGACACACAATCACCCAACCTCAACCTAATTGAGATGGTTTGGGAAGAGTTGGACCGCAGAGTGAAGGAAAAGCTGGTTGAGAGAATGCAAAGAGTGTGCAATGCTGTCATCAAGGCAAAGGTTGGATCTACTTTGAAGAATCTAAAAAATATAATATATTTGATTTGTTAAACACTTTTTTGGTTACTACATGATTACGTATGTGTTATCTCCTAGATTTGATGTCTTCACTATTATTCTACAATGTAGAAAATAGTAAAAATAAAGAACATCCTTGACTGAGTAGTTGTGTCCAAACTTTTGAATGGTACTGTATATACAGTTGAAGTCAGAAGTTTACATACACCTTAGCCAAATACATCTAAACTCAGTTTTTCACAATTCCTGACATTTAATCATAGTAAGAATTCCCTGTCTTAGGTCAGTTAAGATCACCACTTTATTTTAAGAATGTGAAATGTCAGAATAATAGTAGAGAGAATGATTAATTTCAGCTTTTATTTATTTCATCACATTCCCAGTGGGTCAGAAGTTTACCTGCACTCAATTAGTATTTGGTAGCATTGCCTTTAAATGATTTAACTTTGGTCAAACATTTTGGGTAGCCTTCCACAAGCTTCCCACAATAAGTTGGGTGAATTTTGGTCCATTCCTCCTGACAGAGCTGGTGTGACTGAGTCAGGTTTGCAGGCCTCCTTGCTCACACACACTTTTTCAGTTCTGCCCACAAATTATCTATAGGATTGAGGTCAGGGCTTTGTGATGGCCACTCCAATACCTTGACTTTGTTGTCCTTAAGCCATTTTGCCACAACTTTGGAAGTATGCTTGGGGCCAAGCTTTATCTTCCTGACTGATGTCTTATGATGTTGCTTCAATATATCCACATAATTTTCCTCCCTCATGGTGCCATCTATTTTGTGAAGTGCTTGCAAGCCTCCCCCTTTTTCCTCCAAACATAACGATGGTCATTATGGCCAAACAGTTCTATTTTTATTTCATCAGACCAGAGTACATTTCTCCAAAAAGTATGATCGTTGTCCCCATGTGCAGTTGCAAACCATTGTCTGGCTTTTTGATGGCGGTGTTGGAGTAGTGACTTCTTCCTTGCTGAGCGGCCTTTCAGGTTATGTCGATATAGGACTCGTTTTACTGTGGATATAGATACTTTTGTGCCTGTTTCCTCCAGCATCTTCACAAGGTCCTTTGCTGTTGTTCTGGGATTGATTTGCACTTTTCGCACCAAAGTATGTTCATCTCTAGGAGACAGAATGCGTCTCCTTCTTGAGCAGTATGGCGGCTGAGTGGTCCAATGGTGTTTATACTTGTATACTATTGTTTGTACAGATGAATGTGGTACCTTCAGGCGTGTGGAAATTGCTCCCAAGGATGAACCAGACTTGTGGAGGTTAACACATTTTTTATGAGGTCCTGGCTGATTTATTTTGATTTACCCAAGATGTCAATTAAAGAGGCACTGGGTTTGAAGGTAGGCCTTGAAATACATTCACAGGTACACCTCCAATTGTCTCAAATTATGTTAATTAGCCTAACAGAAGCTTCTAAAGCCATAACATCATTTTCTGGAATTTTCAAAGCTGTATAAAGGCACAGTCAACTTAGTGTATGTAAACTTCTGACCCACTGGAATTGTGATACAGTGAATTATAAGTGAAATAATCTGTCTGTAAACAATTGTTGGAAAAATTACTTGTGTCATGCACAAAGTTGATGTCCTAACCAACTTGCCAAATCTATAGTTTGCTAACAAGAATTTTGTGGACTGGTTGAAAAATGAGTTTTAATGACTTCAACCTAAGTAATGTAAACTTCTGACTTCAACTGTATATGTCTATGTGTTTAAGAACAGAGTAGTAACAGTCTGTGCTGCTGGCCACAGCACAGGGAGGCAGAAACAATGCACAGGGTCTCCCCCTCTACCTGCAGAGGCTCTACAAAGTGTTACACTGCTGTAACAAGACTCAATAAGACATGTTTCCCTATTGAGCTGGACACATACAGTATGTCCGCCAACCTCGAACCCTATAAGGCACACTGGAGGTGGGTCATACTTAAGAAATGCAACCTAGTGACAGTAACACAGAGACATAGAGTGAGAGTGACAGTCTACAGGCTCGGCATGGGCAGAAAGCAAGCCTAGGTAACAAGAGACCAAGACACTACCATGCTTTGAAGAAACAGACTTGTGCAGTGGGTATTACAGGCCAGGGCAGCAGGAGCTGACCTAGGATCGGTTTTGCCCTTCAACCCTTGTGTGGTGTTCATGTTTTTGTTATTCACCCAATGTTTACGGGTCTGATGGACCCACAACATTATTGGGTTTTTAAAACAATACAGGCATAACAATTTCCGTAAAAATACTTAATACTTAGATGTTGACTTATATTAATTACAAGCAATATAGACAACAAATATGGTTCATATTTGCACTACTCAGTTTTTTTTATACAATGTGATTTTTGTAAACAAAAATCAATCATAATCAAGACATGGGTGGAACAAATGATCTTTATCTTGAACAAATATAAATGAAACAAGGTTTTCATCACTATTGATGTTTATTGCTTTGAACTGAACAATATGAAAGGACAAAGTTTACATACATTATTTTATGGAAATGGTAAATGAGCTCCATTGAACACGTATTATGCCCGGTATACACACCACATGAGGGACAGAGTTCTACTGTGTGTGTTTTGCAAATGTATTTCTTGCACATGATGCATGTGTACTGTGTCTTCCTGTTCTTCTTGGGTCCACACACATCACAGCGCTTCTTCTTGTTGCTACCAGCTGCAATCTAAAATGATGAAAACACTTAGTTCAGGAATTTTACTAACATCTCACTCACTCACATATACAGTTACAGCAAGCCAAGGTAGGAGAGTCACACACACACACACACACACACACACGCAACAACATCACTCACACTTACTTCCGGTATTGGAGTTGTTGGTTCTATGGGTCAGGTGGATGGGGCACCAGCATCCTCCTCCCGAATCCTCCTCACAATGGCTGCAGAAGCTGGGGTCCTTGGGATATGTTTCCTCCTCTGGATTTGAGGTATTGCCAATGCCTTGCCCAGCTCCTAGAGAAAGAGCCCTCTCCTCTGAAGCTTCCCCCTGTTCCAATCTGGTTTCAACCCCATCCAGATGACAAACGCGTTGTCCAAGATGTTGAAGAATATCACAAGTGGCCAGTGTAGGGTTCTTCTTCTGCAGCTGTAGCCAGTCACCAGCTTGTCTAAATTGTCCACCTCTCTTTTTGTGGCATTGCAATCCATTATGATTTCTGTTTTTTGATGTTACTGGCCACTGATTCTTCCATCTCTATGCAGCGTATTCATGAGTACCACATTTTTGCCTTTCTTTTGCACGGAGGACACTAGGAATGTGTCGGCCGTGAACACAAACTTAGAGAAATTGACAGGCCTGTTCCGTGTATTCAACAGCTGAGGTGGGAGCTCTGGCTTGTTTTTTCGTATCGTTCCTACCATCGTCAGCTTCCTCTTGAGGAGCCCCTGTCCCAGCTTGTGCGAAATAAAAAAAGTTATCGCATGTGATGTTGTTGCCACAGTCCCTGAGTCATATCCAGGACAACCTGCATTCCTTGGTTCTTTTCAGGGGCTCCTCCATCTGGCTTCCTCGTATACACTTGCAAGTTCAATGCGTATGATGAAGCAGCATCACAGGCACCCCAGATCTTGATTCCATATTACGTGGGTTTAGACAGTATGCACTGCCTGAAGGGGTAGTGGCCCCTAAATGGCATAAGCTGCTCATCAACAGTAACGTTGGGCCCAGGGTTGTAAAACAGGGGAAGACGGTCCACCCACTTGTCCCACACTGACCTGATTGCAGCTAGCTTGTCTCTGTCACCGTGCTGGTCTGGTGTCTCGGTTATCGAAGCGGATAATCCTGGAGTTTTCCAGAGACATTGTTTCACAGAAAAGTTATCTGCCAGTTTCTGCATCCCACAGGGATTCTGTGGATTCCCCATTGGATCTGAAAACACCAGCAAGGATAAGAACCCCAAATAATGCATGTAAATGAGTTTGGTCCATCTCCTTCCATCTCTCTCCAAAAACACGCCTTCCCTCCAAATTAGTGCAGTCCAGAATGATTTTCTGGATGGTGTCTGGGATGAGCAGTTCAAAAGAAGACTTTATGTCCTGCACATAAGTAACCGCCATCCACATCGGCCCTGATTGCATCCTTATCACTTTGGCAGCCATGTGGGGTGGCTCATTCCTTGCGCAAGAAGACCATTCAATTTCAAAATGTTTTGACATTTATATTTCTCCTCCTGCAGGCTGCTGATGAGCTGCTGACAGGCTGGTCCTGGGGCTGGCTGAGGATCAATCTCATCCTCTTCTTCCAACTCACTGTCAGACTCCGAATTGACAGAGACATGATCCTCATATTCCGGAAAATTCTTAATCTTCCAAAGTGGAAGACGTTCCTTCACAACTAGCATCTCTCTCTAAAAAAAATATTTCTAAGGCCCTCTGAGCAGAGATTATTTTTGCCATACTGATTGATTGTTGTAAGGAGGCACATGTGCAAAGCTATTTATTTGTTATGTCCCTTCCACAATTTGCATCTGGCTGGGGTAGAGTGTGGGAAAATACAGATTTTTTTTACAACGTATTGAAATAATGTATTGTAAAAACATTGTGCAGGTTCCCGCAAGACATTGTGTAGTTTCACACACTACAGAGGGTAAAGGGTGTGAGAAAAGAGGCAGACAGGCATGGCGACAGACAGATTATTGGTGCTATGTTGAAACAGCAGGCCCAGGAAGGAGGAAGACACACAGCAAACCTTTTTGTTTCATTTTTACCTGTTTTCACCTACACACACACTTTTACACACTTTTATTACCCTCGGGTCCAGTGGACCCGAACACCACATACAGTTGAAGTCGGAAGTTTACATACACCTTAGCCAAATACATTTAAACTCAGTTTTTCACAATTCCTGACATTTAATCCTAGTAAATATTCCCTGTTTTAGATCAGTTCAAATCAAATCAAATGTATTTATATAGCCCTTCGTACATCAGCTGATATCTCAAAGTGCTGTACAGAAACCCAGCCTAAAACCCCAAACAGCAAGCAATGCAGGTGTTGAAGCACGTTGGCTAGGAACAATTCCCTAGAAAAGCCAAAACCTAGAAAGGAACCTAGAGAGGCACCAGGCTATGAGGGGTGGCCAGTCCTCTTCTGGCTGTGCCGGGTGGAGATTATAACAGAACATGGCCAAGATGTTCAAATGTTCATAAATGACCAGCATGGTCAAATAATAATAATCACCGGAGTTGTTGAGGGTGCAGCAAGTCAGCACCTCAGGAGTAAATGTCAGTTGGCTTTTCATAGCCGATCATTAAAACTATCTCTACCACTACTGCTGTCCATAGCCGCATTGCCGCAGGCAGAACAGTTGAAACTGGAGCAGCAGCACAGCCAGGTGGACTGGGGACAGCAAGGAGTCATCATGCCAGGTAGTCCTGAGGCATGGTCCTAGGGCTGAGGTCCTCCGAGAGAGAGAAAGAAAGAGAGAAAGAGAGAATTAGAGAGAGCATACTTTAATTCACACAGGACACCGGATAAGACAGGAGAAGTACTCCAGATATAACAAACTGACCCTAGCCCCCCGTCACAAAAACTACTGAAGCATAAATACTGGAGGCTGAGACAGGAGGGGTCAGGAGACACTGAGGTCCCATCTGATGATACCCCCAGACAGGGCCAAACAAGAAGGATATAACCCCACCCACTTTGCCAAAGCACAGCCCCCACACCAAGAGAGGGATATCTTCAAACACCAACTTACCATCCTGAGACAAAGCAGAGTATAGCCCACAAAGAAGTTAGGATCACCACTTTATTTTAAGAATTTGAAATGTCAGAATAATAGTAGAGAGAATGATTAATTTCAGCTTTTATTTATTTCATCACATTCCCAGTGGGTCAGAAGTTTACATACTCTCAAATAGTATTTGGCAGCATTGCCTTTAAATTGTTTACCTTGGGTCAAACGTTTCGGGTAGCCTTCCACAAGCTTCCCACAATAAATTGGGTGAATTTTGGCCCATTCCTCCTGACAGAGCTGGTGTAACTGAGTCAGGTTTGTAGGCCTCCTTGCTCGCACATGCTTTTTCAGTTCTTCCCACAAATTAGGGCTTTGTGATGGCCACTCCAATACCTTGACTTTGTTGTCCTTAAGCCATTTTGCCACAACTTTGGAAGTGTGCTTGGGGTCATTGTCCATTTGGAAGATTTGTGACCAAGCTTTAACTTCCTGACTGATGTCTTGAGATGTTGCTTCAATATATCAAATCAAATTTATTTATATAGCCCTTCGTACATCAGCTGATATCTCAAAGTGCTGTACAGAAACCCAGCCTAAAATTCCAAACAGCAAGCAATGCAGGTGGAGAAGCACGGTGGCTAGGAAAAACTCCCTAGAAAGGCCAAAACCTAGGAAGAAACCTAGAGAGGAACCAGGCTATGTGGGGTGGCCAGTCCTCTTCTGGCTGTGCCGGGTGGAGATTATAACAGAACATGGCCAAGATGTTCAAATGTTCATAAATGACCAGCATGGTCGAATAATAATAATAAGGCAGAACAGTTGAAACTGGAGCAGCAGCACGGTCAGGTGGACTGGGGACAGCAAGGAGTCATCATGTCAGGTAGTCCTGGGGCATGGTCCTAGGGCTCAGGTCCTCCGAGAGAGAGAAAGAAAGAGAGAAGGAGAGAATTAGAGAACGCACACTTAGATTCACACAGGACACCGAATAGGACAGGAGAAGTACTCCAGATATAACAAACTGACCCTAGCCCCCGACACATAAACTACTGCAGCATTAAATACTGGAGGCTGAGACAGGAGGGGTCAGGAGACACTGTGACACTTATATATCCACATAATTTTCCACCCTCATGATGCCATCTATTTTGTGAAGTGCACCAGTCCCTCCTGCAGCAAAGCACCCACACAACATGATGCTCCAAACATAACGATGGTCATTATGGCCAAACAGTTATATTTTTGTTTCATCAGACCAGAGGACATTTCTCCAAAAAGTATGATCGTTGTCCCCATGTGCAGTTGCAAACCATTGTCTGGCTTTTTGATGGCTGTGTTGGAGCAGTGGCTTCTTCCTTGCTGAGCGGCCTTTCAGGTTATGTCGATATAGGACTCGTTTTACTGTGGATATAGATACTTTTGTACCTGTTTCCTCCAGCATCTTCACACGGTCCTTTGCTGTTGTTCTGGGAATTATTTGCTCTTTATGCACCAAAGTACGTTCATCTCTAGGAGACAGAAAGCTTCTCCTTCCTGAGCGGTATGACGGCTGCGTGGTCCCATGGTGTTTATACTTGTATACTATTGTTTGTACAGATGAATGTGGTACCTTCGGGTGTTTGGACATTTCTCCCAATGATGAACCAAACTTGTGGAGGTCTACACATTTTTTTATGAGGTCTTGGCTGATTTATTTAGATTTTCCCATGATGTCAAGCAAATAGTCACTGAGTTTGAAGGTAGGCCTTGAAATATTTCCACAGGTACACCTCCAATTGACTCAAAATTATGTCAATTAGCCTAACAGAAGCTTCTAAAACCATGACATCATTTTCTGAAATTTTACAAGCTGGAACAGTCAACTTAGTGTATGTAAACTTCTGACCCACTGGAATTGTGATACAGTGAAATATAAGTGAAATAATCTGTCTGTAAACAATTGTTGGAACAATTACTTGTGTCATGCACAAAGTAGATGTCCTAACTGACTTTCCAAAACTATAGTTTGTTAACAAGAAATGTGTATGGTGGTTGAAAAACAAGTTTTAATGACTCCAACCTAAGTGAATGTAAACTTCCGACTTCAACTGTATGTAATATAAATGTTTAGGGGGGTGCGCAGTGTGCACTCAATGAAAAGGTGTTATTTTACATGTTCTTCACAGAAAATGAGCCAAGGCCAATGAGTCTCAGGTTGAACAAAATAATTAATTGTAGCATTTTTCTTTTAGTAAATATTGAAAATGGGTACCACAGACCCGAACACCAGACAAGGGTTAAATCATAATGAATAAGATTACATGGACAGGGAGGACCTGATCCTAGATCAACACTCCTAGTCTGAGACACTTTATGAATATGGGCGCAGGTCTGCAGAGGGCCAGGATCAAGCATCCCTCCGTATCTCCTTCCAGCCTGTGTGTGATGTTAATGATGAAGACCTGGGAAATGACACTTAGAGAGGCAGGCCGTGTAGCCTTAGCTGGTGCTAGGAGCCAGAGCACTGCTGTAATCAATCAAAGCATTTAAATAATCAATATGATGTGATGGAGGCAGCTTGCCCGCAGAGGGGATAATCACTTCCTCCTCCATGCCCAGGGTGAGTTGATGAATGGATACAACACACACCTACTGTACAGATAGACCTTGTATATTCTTCCTAAACACACTCATGCAAGTACATAAAAAACATACACACATATATCTTAAAGTGTACACACATGGGCATACACATATGGGCAGTTGGGCACACACACAAACACACACACACACAATAAATAATTAAGGCAACTCAACACTGCGGCAATGTGATAGGAACTCGAAAATCACATTTTCTGCTGGTCATCATCATCAATGTTCCAATGCAGCTAGTATAATTTTCACACACCTAACGCACTCACACACTGGTGTAATGTTCTTTCCCTCCATCACGTATAACCGCAGTCCACCCAGTCGCCCATCCTCCCTGCCAGATCATTACTACGGCCATAATGCCCACCCGTCAGGCCAACACAAACTAACAAACAGCCCAAATTGCAGATCCATTCCCATCAGCGCTCTCCCAGGACTGATGTTAATGAAGCACATCATTTCCACAATGAATACTCCATTCTTCTGAAAGGATATATGGCTTTGGGGTCATCTCAGACAGCATGAAGCGGCAATCTTTAAACCATCTACATTATTATTTATGTGTTTATCAAACCCCACTCCCTCCGCCCTCTCTGTCAGTGTGAGTGTGTGTTTGCATGTGTGTGTTTGTGTAAGTGTGTGTTCCCTCACTCTCAGTCTCCAGTCTCTACGCAGCAGCGCATCCAACTCCTCTGCAGTGCCACAGTGCCACCTGGGCGTTCAGGAGAGGTAGTGCGGTGCAGCAGGCGGTGGAGGTGACTTCATTCTGATGCAGGGCAGATGACATATGTGACTGACTGACTGACTCTTATAGCATTTGAAGCTTGGTTATTCATGTCACAGTTCTCTGTCTCTGTCATCTCTTTGCCTACACCGCTAGGATGCAAATATGGAGAATATGTTCACTTTTAGCCAGAGGCGAGCTTCTTCGAGTAGAAAGAGAATGTTGTGTGTGTGTGCATACGGACCTGCATGCATTCATTAGTACGTATGTGCATGCGTGAAACAGTCTGGCTTCCGTCCCTCTCCTTGCCCCACCCTGGGCTTGAACCAGGGACCCCCTGAACACATCAACAACAGCATCGTTACCTATTGCTCCACAAAAGCCGCGGCCCTTGCAGAGAAAGGGAAACAACTACTTCAAGGTCTCAAACTGAGTGACGTCACCAATTGAAATACTACTAGCGCGCACAGCTAACTAGCTAGCCATTTCACACCGGTAACACTTAACCCCCTTTGACCTCCTCCTTATAAGCAGCAACCAGTGATCCGGGTCAACAGCATGGCTTTAACGGTGTTGCTTCTGTCCCTCTCCTCGCCCGACCTGGGCTCATACCAGGGACCCTTTAAACACATTGACAACAGTCACCCTCCAACTGACTAGGTATCCCTCATTTCCCTTTCCCGAGAAGCATCATTACCTATCGTTCCACAAAAGCTGCGGCCCTTGCAGAGCAAGGGAAACAACTACTTTAAGGACTCAGAGCAAGTGACGTCACCGATTGAAACGCTACTAGCACGCACTGCTTACTAGCTAGCCATTTTACACCGGTTACATACGTACTTGTCCATCTTCTTGTCCATGTGTTGATCTGCATGATGTGCAACTCTCTTCCATGTTACTGTACAGCCACCCTACATATCATTCAAAGCAACCCTCATTCATTACAGCCTGTCTTTGCTGCCTTTGTAAAAGGGGGATCCACAACAAAAGGAGCTAATTAAGTTCTCACAAGTGTAGCACCACTGCTAATGCAAAATCTTTTTCATCAGGGACTTGCTGGCTGGCTGGGAGCGTGTGGGGCTTGAGAGCATAGTGTAATTACTACTGCCGATAAATCCTGCTAATAAAAAAGACAGAGGGAGACTCAGGGGAGAGCTAGCTAGCTAGCACAATGTAACACAGAGCAGAACAGCATCTATCTGGCTTGGTGGAGGGAGGGAGGGAGGGAGGGAGGGAGGGAGGGAGGGAGGGAGGGAGGGAGGGAGGGAGGGAGGGAGGGAGCAGAGAGCAGAGAGCAGAGAGCAGAGAGAGGAATGGGGTGCTATGCATTTAAGATTTCTGTGTAATGTGAACCTAGTGTTCCACTGTGTACCAAGGCGCTGATGTGGGTCAAAACGTCAACTAATCAGTGGTGTATCAAGTGATACATCATCGGCATGGCAACATCAGACAGCAGACATAGCAACACACAAAAGCACAGTCTCTCTTTGTGCCTCTTCATCTCAGTCATACTCACACATACAGAGAAACACACAGAGAAACATACACACACACCCCGGCATAAGCCCTCCTCAGACGCTCTGTGTGGTCCCCTGCTGTTGCATGCTAGGAAGATGGAGGACCTGATGCCGGTGCCAGAGTGACAGCCAAATCCAGCATTGTGTTAAGCCAGCCCATCGTGAATCAAACCTGCAACAGGGCTTGTAGACGCAGCCGTCAAATGTGGCGGGGGGTGTGGGGGGGAGGGGTAGCAAATAACAGCTATCAGATCCTGTAAAAGCCTGACTCTGGCTGGCATATGACAGGAGCAAACCTCTGTGAGGAGGGAGAGAGAGACAGAGAGAGGGATAGAGAGACAGACAGAGGAAAGACAGAGAGAGGGATAGAGAGACAGACAGAGGAGAGACAGACAGAGGAGAGACAGAGAGAGGGATAGAGAGACAGACAGAGGAGAGACAGAGAGAGGGATAGAGAGACAGACAGACAGACAGACAGACAGACAGACAGACAGACAGACAGGAACAAGAGGATAAGAAAGAATGAGGCAGACAGCTGGAGGCAGCCCCATACTAGCTGTCCTCCTCCAGCCAGAGCAGAGCTCACCTAACGGAGCATCATTAGACACAGCAGCCCAGTAAACAGCCAGCACCAGCCAGAATTATGAGAGGCCAACACACAGCCCAGGCTGAACACAGAGGCTGGTTCAAAAAGAGAGGAAAGGAGGAGGAGTGGAGAGTGGAGTAGGAGAGGAATGAGGAGATGGATCAACTCTCGTGAGGGAAACGAGAGCCCTAAGGAAAAGGAAAAAGAAGGAGGGGAGGGTGCACTAATAAATAAGGCAGTTGGAAAGAACAGTGAACCACCAGACTGCTCGTTAAAGGGGTTGAATGTACATATTTTGCAGCCCATATAGTTTTAGCCTTCTATATGAAGTCCGTTTAAATATCCATTAGGATCTATAATTCTGCTGGGCATTTTACAGGGACTGGGAGGCTGGGGCTGAGGTTGAGGGATGGAACCTAGCACAGAGGAGGGTCCTCTGCCACCTCAATTGCCTGGTTATACACATAGGCACATTAAGGGGAGGACAACACCATCCTCATCACATTAAAGGATGGGTTGGAGAGATATATCAGTTGAGATTGATTCCCAAACAATATCAAACAGCAAAAACAATGTCCATAAAGAATAATCTTTACCCAATGGTCCCTGACACCTAAGCTTAACTCAATATGATCGGAGGTTGGGTAGAAACCCGCTACCCATCATGCATTATTTCATCGCTTCAGCACTTCCTGTCATACACCGCCTGAGGTGGTAGTGGTTGGCCAATGACCACACACACACACACACACACACACACACACACACACACACACACACACATGTCCCGCACCGCCTGAGGTGGTACTGTTACTGTAGTAGTGACCGAAGATAATCTCATTAGCTTGGTGTTGCTAGCAGAAGATCACACACGCACCCAAACCCACACAAGCCCTGCCAACCCCGGTCAGTCCGATTGATCCCTCTGGTCCTGTCCTCATACAGTAAGACCCTCCACTCTCTCTCCTTCCTGCCCTCCCAAATTCCCTCCCTGCCTCCTGGTATTATTGTTGGGGGGATGTTTCGAGAACTACAGCAAGCTCTGATGCTCTCTGTGGTACCCCAAACATCGGGAGAGAACACCCAATAGGCACCCAATCAGATTGAGCACACACACACACACACAAAAAAATATTGTGCTGTACTTGTCTGTGTTCCAAATGGGACAGCATTTGTCTTTTTACCTAAGCACAGTATTTGACTTGCTCAAAAGTATTGATAGCACCTATTTCAGTCCAATTCAAGCACTGGCCTAAACATGCATACATCATCAGATAGAATTCATAGCAAGCAGTAGGGAGGCCAGGGGGTGGGAAAACGAATTCGGAAAGTATTCAGACCCCTTGACTTTTTTCACATTTTGTTACGATACTGCCTTGTTCTAAAACGTATAAAAAATATATATATAATCCTCTTCAATCTACACATTGGCGACCCATCATTCGGGGCAGTTTAGCTAAAAATATATATATACACTATCATTCAAAAGTTTGGGGTCACGTAGAAATGTCCTTGTTTTTTAAAGAAAAGCAAACATTTTGTCCATTAAAATAACATAACATGAATCAGAAATACAGTGTAGACATTGTTAATGTTGTAAATGACTATTGTAGCTGGAAACGGCAGATTCTTTATGGAATATCTACATAGACATACATCTACATGTACAGAGGCCCATTATCAGCAACCATCACTCCTGTGTTCCAGTGGCACATTGTGTTATTTAATCCAAGATTATCGTTTTAAAAGGCTAATTGATCATTAGAAAACCCTTTGCAATTATGTTAGCACAACTGAAAACATCATACTCTCAAAATCTTAGCTAGCTAGCTAGCAGTCATCATCATGAATGAAGTCGACAATCTACTGGCAAATCCTTTTCAATCTTTGTCATGTGAAGAGAAATTATGAAGAGAAATTATAGATAAAACATATCGGTGCGGGGGCCTCCCGAGTGGTGCAGCAGTCTATGGCACTGCATCGCAGTGCTTGAGGTGTCACTACAGACCCGGGGTCGATCCCGGACTATGACGCAGCCGGCCACGACAGGGAGATACGAGGCAGCGCACAATTTGCCCAGAGTCGTCCGGGTTAGGGGAGGGTTTGACTGGCCGTGATGTCCTTGTCCTATCGTGCTCTAGTGACTCCTGTGGCGGGCCGGACGCATGCACACTGACACAGTCGCCAGAAGTACAGTGTTTCCTCCGACGCATCGGTGCGGTTGGCTTCCGGGTTAAGCGAGCAGTGTGTCAAGGAGCAGTGCGGTTTGGCAGGGTCGTGTTTCGGAGGACGTATGGCTCTCGACCTTCGCCTCTCCCGAGTCCTTACATGAGTTGCAGTGATGGGACAAGACTGTAACTACCAATTGGATATCATGAATTAGGAGTAAAAAGTTTAAACATATATAAAAGCATTGGTGCTCATCGACCATTGCACATGAACATTACACAACAAGGTAGAAATCACAAATTCAACAATGAGTGGTTTGGGAGGAATCAGTGGCTAACTGCAAGCTTTGCAAGGCAATCTCTAGCCTGCTATTCAGTGGAGTGGGTTTGTGGTCCAAGTCTGGGTTTTAGGGTCTCTTTTCCAAGCTTAAAAGGATAAACATTCAACATTGGCCATGCTGCCAAACCAGCATGACTTATTCTGTGTTCAAAACAACTGGAAACTCAGAACTGGGAGATTACAGACTTCAGTGAGTTCAAGAGAACTGGGAACTAACTCCGACTGAGAAATTACATTTTACAAGATCACAGACGTCATGATTCGATCTTGTTTTTTTCTGAGTTCCCAGTTGTCTTGAAAGCAACATAAATACAGAGAATGCCAGACTTTAATGACAAAGTTTGATGTCAAGATTTGCCCACGAAGAACCTCCAAGGTGAGTCCAACAAGGTGAGTCCAACAAGGTGAGTCCAACAATGTATTGTATGCTGCTGCATAAATTATGTAATATACCATGGAGATATGTATACAGTAGCTAAGAAGTGTATGTTGTGTAGTAACCTTCAATACTGCATAAATGTTTTGGTACCCTTCCCCAGATCTGTGCTAAGACACAATCCTGTCTTGGAGCTCTACGGACAATTCCTTCGACCTCAAGGCTTGGTTTTGGAAAAGTGTGTGCCTTTCCAAATCATTTCCAACCAATTGAATTTACCACAGGTGGACTCCAATCATGGATGATCAATGAAAACAAGATGCACCCAAGCTCAATTTCAAGTCTCATAGCAGAGGGTCTGAATACTAATGTAAATAATGCATTTCTGTTTTGAAATTTTTATAAATGTGTTAACATTTCTAAAAAACTGTTTTCGCTGTGTCGTTATGGGGATTTGATGAGTAAAAAAAATAATTAGGCTTTAATGTAACAAAATTTGGAAAAAGGGAAGGGGTCTGAATACGTTCCGAATGCTGAGTATACCAAAGATTAGGAACACCTTCCTAATATTGAGTTTCACCCCCGCCCCCGCCTTTTGCCCTCAGAACATCCTCAATTCGTCGGAGCATGAAGTCTACAAGGCGTCGAAAACGGTCCACAGGGATGCTGGCCCATGTTAACTCAAATGCTTCCCACAGTTGTGTCAAGTTGGCTGGAACACCTTTGGGTGGTCAACCACTTTTTATACACACAGGAAACTGTTGAGTGTGAAAAACCCAGAAGCGCTGCAGTTCTTGACACAAAGCACCTACTACCATACCCTGTTCAAAGGCGCTTAAATATTTTGTTTTGCCCATTCACACTCTGAATGGCAAACATACATAATCCATGTCTTAATTGTCTCAAGGCTTAAAAATCCTTCGTTAACCTGTCTCCTCCCTTTCATATGCACTGATTGAAGTGGATTTAACAAATGACATCAATTAGGGATCATAGCTTTCAACTGGATTCACCTGGTCAGTCCATGTCATGGAAAGAGCAGGTGTTCCTTATGTTTTGTATACTCATTGTGTACTAACAATCATAATAATAATAAAATATATTTGACAGATTCCTTTCTGGACACTCAAGTACATGTACATAAAATCTAGTGCTGTTCAAAAATATATTTCATTTAGTCCTATGTAATGAATTTGAATTATGCTTCACTATTTACTGGGAAAAAAACTTGAAAAACGAATTGTAAAGAAATAACAATCACCTTATCAATTTAAAAATAATGGGTGGGTTCTGGCACGTCTCTCCACACTGATATCATGTGCTGTAAACAGTAGCTATTGCTTTGTAGGCTATGCTAAACTGTGTAGGCGACTCACCATTAGCTAGCTAGCAAAGACTCACCAGCCAACTCGGACAGCAAAAACAAGTCAAATGGCCAAACAAAGCTCATTGTTGAATTTTTTCAAGAGAACTGTTTAGAAGATGATGTTGGAACATTTGCCTCCAGTCCACCTCTATATCAATCGCTGGTTACATTGGTCTAATCCAGGGTCTTAAAGACAGTTTTAGTACATTCAGAGAAAATTCTAAAGTTGTTCAGCACTGCAATAGTTTATGCACTATAGTTAGGCCCTAGAGGCTACGGATCATTTAATTGATATAACACAATACATTGTAGGTGCACTTGATCTCCAGCACCCAGCAGAGAATTGCACTCGGCCTGCATTTTAAAGTGATCTCGACTAAGAAAAGGTTGTTGACCAATGTTCTAGCCTGTGTAGGCTATGGCTGCCTATTGTGATTATTACTCTTATAACAGGGCATTACGTTCTAATCTCATAGTCTGTGAATTCTATAGACCTTGAAAGGCAAACATTTTAGCTGCCCCCCTCGTGACAGAGAAGCGAAAAAATGTGTTTTAACGTTAATTTCCCTGCAATTCTACACATTTTGCCATGGTGCGTAGTGAAGATTTTGCCATTTTATAACCTTTAATCACACTACAGAGAATGAAATGCAGACTGAGCGAGAGAAGGTGGGTTAAGTGAGAGAGAGCTAGAGAGGGGGGGTTAAGAGAGAGAGAGCTAGAGAGAGGGGGGTGGGGGGTGAGAAAAAGAGAGAGAGAGTTAATCTGTAGTGTGATCAAAGATCTCTGTATGGGGTGAACATGCAGACCAATCATCATTAACATATTGCATTATTTACTCAACCTCCATTTCCCAGGACATCGTGATTTTGCATTAAAATGATTTAATTCAAGGGGATGTGTCCCCTGTGGGCAACCTATAGGCCACATTAGAACAACATGAAAGATGCACATATGCCCAGGCCGTGAGCAGAGCAACAGGCCTAACCCCCACTAATACACCCACCCAAGCCCCATTTGAGACCTAACGGGTATGTATGAAATGCTCAACATGCTCCATTATATGACATTTGAAATGTCTCTATGCCTGTGAAACTTTTGTGAGTGTAATGTTTACTGTTAATTTCTGATTGTTAATTTCACTTTTGTTTATTATCTATTTCACATGTTTTGGCAATGGAAACATATGTTTCACATGCCAATAAAATATTTTGAATTGAATTGAGAGAGTGAGGGAGTGAGAGAGAGAGAGAGAGAGAGAGAGAGAGAGAGACCTCTGCATTATTTCGTTGTTGGGGGTCTGGAGGGGAGTGGAGAAAACAGCTGCAGGCAAAAGGAGCCCCACATGACTGTGATGAGCATGGTACCAAGTCAAGCCGGCCAGAGTTTTACAAGAAAATCGGATTACTCCCAGGTTTATAGTTGGAGCAGCGACGCGATTCTGTCAACAAAGCACCATTGATTTCTATTTCCAGAGAAGTACTAATTTCATGAACAATAACTAAGATGAAAAATATTAGTCAACAACCTATTTTTCCAGATGAAAATTAATGACAATAACAAGACGCCATGACAAAAAACGATTACTGTAACAAATCAGTTTTTAATTTGTGACGAAACAAGAATTCCAAGTGAGACTAATGGACATTTAATTTGACACGAAGCCTTTTCATCTGCTTTGTCCAATCATAAGCAAGCACACTTTTGCAAAATATGTAATGCAATCCTCTAATTGGACAAATTAATTTCTTTCAGTTGTGCAGTCTGATTGAGCTGATCTGCCTGGCTCTCCCACACACCTCCTGGGCAGTCACTTCAGTCTTTTAAACGGATGCGCAGCCAGCAAGCCAAGACATTTCAATTGTAACTAACCTCACCTAGAAACAATAATGTTTACTCTCTCTTACTTCATGTAGTGTCACGTTCTGACCTTAGTTCCTTTTTTATGTCTTTGTGTTAGTTTGGTCAGGGCGTGAGTTGGTGGGGGTAGTCTATGGTGGAGTGGGGTCCATGTCCCGCGCCAGAGCCGCCACCGCGGACAGACGCCCACCCAGACCCTCCCCTATAGGTTCAGGTTCTGCGGCCGGAGTCCGCACCTTTGGGGGGGGGGGGGGGGGGGGGTACTGTCACGTTCTGACCTTAGTTCCTTTTTTATGTCTTTGTGTTAGTTTGGACAGGGCGTGAGTCGGGGTGGGTAGTCTAGGTTCTTTTTTCTATGTTGTATTTCTGTGTTTGGCCTGGTATGGTTCTCAATCAGAAGCAGCTGTCGATCGTTGTCGCTGATTGAGAATCATACTTAGGTAGCCTGTTTTCCCCATTTTGGTTGTGGGTGATAGTTTTCTGTTTAGTGTATGTCACCTTACAGAACTGTTTCGTTTCTTCCGTTTCTGCCGTTTTGTTTTGTGCGTTCAGTCAATAAATTATGACGAACACTTATCACGCTACATATTGGTCTGATCCTTCTTACTCTTCCTCAGACGAAGAAGAGATTCGTTACATGTAGGCTATTTCTTATTTGATCAAATGCGAGTCCAGTAGTTTTTTCTAATTGGAAATATTAATGCTATTTGTTGAATATTAGGAGTACAGTATTAATTCTGGAATTGTTGTAAAACTCAGATTGTCCCCTTTTTAAGTGAAGCACTGTTATTTATCCCCATCCCAGGGTAATGATAGGGAGAAAAGAGCTGTATGCCTAAATTGTTTAACCTGTAGCCAAGGCTTTGTAGCCTACAGATTTTAACAGATGTGTGTATTCATGGATGCCAAGGGTAGCCACGCTTCCCCCAAAAAATGTACCAATAAAAAAATATATATAAATACTGTAGTATTTGTAATACACTCCCGGTCAAAAGTTTTAGAACATCTACTCATTCAAGGGTTTTTCTTCATTTTTACTATTTTCGACATTGTAGAATAATAGTGAATACATCAAAACTATGAAATAACACATATGGAATCATGTAGTAACCAAAAAAGTGTTAAACAAATCAAAATATAATTTTATATTTGAGATTCTTCAAAGTAGCCAAACTTTGCCTTGATGACAGCTTTGCATACTCTTGGTATTCTCTCAATCAGCTTCATGAGGTAGTCACCTGGAATGCATTTCAATTTTGCTTTCCTTCTTAATGCGTTTGAGTCAATCAGTTGTGTTGTGTCAAGGTAGGGGTGGTATACAGAAGATAGCCCTATTTTTTAAAAGGCTGAGTCCATATAATGGCAAGAACAGATCAAATAAGCAAAGTAAAATGACAGTCGATCACTACTTTAAGACAAGGTCAGTCAATACAGAACATTTTAAGAACTTTGAAGTTTCTTCAAGTGCAGTCGCAAAAACCATCAAGCACTATGATTGAAACTGGCTCCTATGAGGACCGCCACAGGAAAGGAAGACCCAGAGTTACCTCTGCTGCAGAGGATAAGTTCATTAGAGATAACTGCACCTCAGAATGCAGCCCAAATAAATGCTGTACAGAGTTCAAGACATCTCAACATCAACTGTTCAGAGAATACTTTGTGATTCAGGCCTTCATGGTCTAATTGCTGCAAAGAAACCACTATTTTTTTTATTTTACCTTTATTTAACTAGGCAAGTCAGTTAAGAACAAATTCTTATTTTCAATGATGGCCTAGGAACGACAGATTCAGCTCAGGGGTTTGAACTTGCAACCTTTCGGTTACTAGTCCAACGCTCTAACCACTAGGCTACCCTGCCGCCCCCACTACTATTGGACACCAATAAGAAAAAGAGACTTGCTCGGGCCAAGAAACACGAGCAATGGACATTAGACAGGTCGAAATCTATCCTTTGGTCTGATGAATCCAAATTTTGATATTTTTGGTCCCAACTGCCGTGTCTCTGTGAGACGCAGAATAGGTGAATGGATGATCTCTGCATGTGTGGTTCCCATCGTAAAGCATGGAGGTGGAGGAGTGATGGTGTGGGGGTGCATTGCTGGTGACACTCTCTTTAATTTATTTAGAATTCAAGGCACACAACCAGCATGGCTACAACAGCATTCTGCAGCGATACACCATCCCATCTGGTTTGCGCTTAGTGGGAATATAATTTGTTTTTCAATAGAACAATGACCCCAACACACCTCCAGGCTGTGTAAGGGCTATTTGACCAAGAAGGAGAGTGATGGCCTGGCCTCCACAATCACCCGACCTCAATCCAATTGAGATGATTTGGGATGAGTTGGACCGCAGAGTGAAGGAAAAGCAGCCAACAAGTGCTCAGCATATGTGGGAACTCCTTCAAGTTGTTGGAAAAGCATTCCTCATGAAGCTAGTTGAGAGAATGCCAAGAGTGTGCAAAGCTGTCATCAAAGCAAAGGGTGGCTACTTTGAAGAATCTCAAACATGAACTAGATTTTGATTTGTTTAACACTTTTTTGGTTACTACATGATTCTATGTGTGTTATTTCATAGTGTTGATGTCTTCACTACTATTCTACAATGTAGAAAATAGTAAAAATTAAGAAAAACCCTTGAATGAGTAGGTTTGTCCAAACTTTTGAGCAAACAACGCAATTATCACAACACAAACGTTGTAATATGGCTTTTATCCCTGGCTTGGCTTCCCCAATGATTTTACCCAAGCATTGCTACTGCAGATGTCAGATCTTAGTTTGAATCTTTAAATAGTCCTGCAGCAACAGGAAATGTGAATTATTATGTGGATTATAATTCTTGGACATTTTTTGAGGGTGTTGATACATTTTTCATTAGGGCAAATCAAGTCTGAAATTTAAAGTGGATATGTAAACCTTCAATGCACTACAAGTTTGCATTTCCTGCTGTGAATGAAAATTCTCAGCAACAAAAGAATGATAAAATTAAGATCCTACACCTGTATATGGTAAATCATGGGTTACACATCTGCTACAATAGCAATGTGCCAGCTATATGAGTGGATAGGAGTAGTGTGTGTGTGTGTGTGTGTGTGTGTGTGTGTGTGTGTGTGTGTGTGTGTGTGTGTGTGTGTGTGTGTGTGTGTGTGTGTGTGTGTGTGTGTGTGTGTGTGTGTGTGTGTGTCAGAGGTCTTAGAACCAGGTTTTACTGTGTGTTTCACTGGCCCTGTCTGACCTGCCTTCTATAGAGTTTACACAATACCAGCTTTCATCTCTTCCACGCAATACACACACGCACGCACAAACACACACACAAACAACTTCAGACACACACACATACATCTGTTCTGGTTAACTACTCTGAGAACTTGACCAGGACTAAAGGAGCAGAGAAAAAACAATAGAGGACACAACAGATGTTCACCTTTAACACCTTTCAATGGGGGTTTGAAGCAATTTACTCTCTGCATGAGCGCAGACAGTATTTGAAATCCAACCCAGAAAATGGACGTCGATCAAAATAAACACAACCCCCATTATGGCGAACACATCCTTAGTATTTGACTGGTATGGAACCATTTAACACATTTCTAATAGGCCTGGTAAAGAATACTCTTTTTAAGTTTTTCATAGTGCAATGGTCAAAACTGACTGAAAACATCAAAAGTTCTCTCTACTAGTGTAATGAAGGTGAGTTGGACTCACACTGTCGTTTTGAGGTAACCCTGCGTGCAACTTAAAATCTGTTTCACCCTGGGTCCAATAGGGAATTTCCTCTGGTGATGTTGGTTTTCATGAGTGTGAGACCAAGGTTCAGATCAGTTACACTAGCATGTAGTTAACCACTGAGTAGCCAAAAGCCTGGTACATCTTTAACTTCCCAGATGAGAAGATATGGTTTTATGCTGTTTCAAAATGAAGTTTGCTTGATCTGAACGGTCTACAAAACTGCCTAGTTTTGTCTGGTCTCTACTTTTGTCAGCTGTTAAAGATGAAACCTTAACACAGTATCCTGTGATCTTTGGAAGGGAAGATGTGGTGTAATTCCTCTACCACACCCTCCCTCCCAAAAAAGCTCCTTGGCTGGGGATGGATGTTTCACAATATGAGGGGTGACCAGGGGTAGGCTGGAGGGGTGTGGCTACTGGATAGACATGATCCCTTGCA
The DNA here is from genome assembly GCF_045791955.1 of Oncorhynchus clarkii lewisi. Lineage (NCBI taxonomy): Eukaryota > Metazoa > Chordata > Actinopteri > Salmoniformes > Salmonidae > Oncorhynchus > Oncorhynchus clarkii. The sequence continues at coordinate 20,114,410 of NC_092178.1, forward strand.
CAATGTTATTTCTTCCACAGCACAAGCTCGAGCCATTAGATTGCTACCACCCTACCACAGTACAATTATGAAACCAACAATAACACAATAAAAAGCCCACCACATTCATTATTATGAGGATGATACAGTTCACTTAGCAAGAAAGTGGGTGTTTGGTTGCGCAATAAATGAATAACGCATGATCACAGTTCCGGATCCAACAGTTGAGCGAGTTGAGTCCAAAATATGGATTGGTGCTAATCAGTCAACTTGCTGCCCTCTAAACAGAGTTAGATGTGGCTGTAGGGCTAAGTGGACTTTGGACAGCTGCCATGTGATTATCAATCAGTGGGCGCTGGGCCGGAGGGGCGGACTTTCAGGAGCCTCAGAAGGGCACATTTTCACAACACACACACATACAATATTCACTTATACATATACCGTACACACACGTATTCACTTGGCTTTCCTTTATTGTGGCCTGATTCACTTGAAGTATCTAGTAGTCTACACACATTTTCACAACACACACACATACAATATTCACTTATACATATACCGTACACACACGTATTCATGTATAAGACTTGGCTTTCCTTTATTGTGGCCTGATTCACCCCTTGAAGTATCTAGTGAAAGTCTACACACCATTTCCACAGTCTTCACATTTAGTTGCCTTAAAATGTAATCTAAAGCAGATTACATTTGAATGTGGTGATGTTGGTTTTCATGAGTGTGAGACCAAGGTTCAGATCAGTTACACTAGCATGTAGTTAACCACTGAGTAGCCAAAAGCCTGGTACATCTTTAACTTCCCAGATGAGAAGATATGGTTTTATGCTGTTTCAAAATGAAGTTTGCTTGATCTGAACGGTCTACAAAACTGCCTAGTTTTGTCTGGTCTCTACTTTTGTCAGCTGTTAAAGATGAAACCTTAACACAGTATCCTGTGATCTTTGGAAGGGAAGATGTGGTGTAATTCCTCTACCACACCCTCCCTCCCAAAAAAGCTCCTTGGCTGGGGATGGATGTTTCACAATATGAGGGGTGACCAGGGGTAGGCTGGAGGGGTGTGGCTACTGGATAGACATGATCCCTTGCACAATGTTATTTCTTCCACAGCACAAGCTCGAGCCATTAGATTGCTACCACCCTACCACAGTACAATTATGAAACCAACAATAACACAATAAAAAGCCCACCACATTCATTATTATGAGGATGATACAGTTCACTTAGCAAGAAAGTGGGTGTTTGGTTGCGCAATAAATGAATAACGCATGATCACAGTTCCGGATCCAACAGTTGAGCGAGTTGAGTCCAAAATATGGATTGGTGCTAATCAGTCAACTTGCTGCCCTCTAAACAGAGTTAGATGTGGCTGTAGGGCTAAGTGGACTTTGGACAGCTGCCATGTGATTATCAATCAGTGGGCGCTGGGCCGGAGGGGCGGACTTTCAGGAGCCTCAGAAGGGCACATTTTCACAACACACACACATACAATATTCACTTATACATATACCGTACACACACGTATTCATGTATAAGACTTGGCTTTCCTTTATTGTGGCCTGATTCACCCCTTGAAGTATCTAGTGAAAGTCTACACACCATTTCCACAGTCTTCACATTTAGTTGCCTTAAAATGTAATCTAAAGCAGATTACATTTGAATGTCTTCCTACAGATCAACACATCTTTCACATTTTCGAAGTAAAAGAAACATTCTAGAAAAAAATGGAAAATTATTACAAAAAATAAAAATGGAAGACATATTGATTGCATATGTTTTCACACCCCATAGTTAATACTTGGTGGAAGCACCTTTGACAGCCACTATAGCTGTGAATCATTTTTAATAAGATTCTACCAACCTTGCACAACTCTTAGGGCAGGGGTGTCAAACATACGGACCGCAGCGAGGGGGTCCAATCCGGTCTGCAGGTGGTTTGAGTAAAAACAAAACAAAAAAACAAACTCACTATACTTTAAAATGACTAAAACCAAATAGAAACAGTGTAGACATTATACAGTTCAAATGATACAGTTCCTACATTCATACAGTTTCATGACTGTCCAGCTTGCTAACAATCACTATACAGACCATAGAAAATTCCAAAAACAATGGATAGAGGACTATTTTTTGCACATTTTGATGGCAAGGAAATATTACACATTCAGTGCGGCCCCCGGAAGAACGAGGCAAAATTAGTTTGACACCCCTATCTTAGGGCAACATATATCCATTGTTTTGTCAAAATTGCTCAAGCTCAGTAAATTTGGTTGAGAATCATTCATGAACAGTAATATTCAAACCTCTCAGATTTAGGTCAGGGCTGAGACTGGACCATTCAGGAGCACATACCTCTTGGAAAGCTATTTTGGAGTGTGTTTGGCATAAAAATGTGTGCGACTGTCTAGCTGAAAAATAAAACTATAACCCAGGGTTAGGTTTTCAGAAGACTACCGTGGATTTTTCTTCTAACTTTTTAGCTGGGCTTTGCTCCTTTTATATTAATTCTGATCCTGACAAACTCCCCATTCCCTGCCGGTGACAAGCATACCCATAACATGAAGCTGCCACCACAATAATTGAAAATACACTCTGTGTTGTATTGGATTTGACACAAGCTTGTAGTTTTTAATTTAGGCCAAAAAGTGAAATTATTTGCTGTGTTGTCTTGCAGTATTACTTAACATCCTTGTTGCAAACAGAATGGATGATTTGAAGTGAATTTCTGAACATAGGCTTCCTTCTTTTCATTTTGACTTACAGGCCAGTAATGTGGAGTAAATACAATGTTGTAGATCCTCTGTATTTTCAAGTATTGTGGTGGCAGCATCACGTTGGGGAGTATGTCAGGATCAAAATAAATATGACAGGAGCAAAGCCCAGATAACAGTGAAAAATAAACCCTGTCTTCTGAATACCTAACCCTGGGATAGAGTTGTATTTTTCCGCGTTACATCTACACACATTTTTAGGCCATAGACACACCAGAATGGCTTTCCAATAGGGGTTGAGTGTTCCTGAGTGGTTCAGTCTCAGTCCCGACGTACGTTAGCTTGAAAATCAGAGACAAAGTTTGAATATTGCTGTCCATCAATGATTCCCAACCAAAAGTACTAAGCATGAGCAATTTTGATATAAACAATGGATATATGTTGCCCTAAGAGTTGGGCAAAGTTGGTAGAATATTATTCAAAATGATTCACAGCTGTAATGCCTGCAAAAGGTGCTTCCAGCAGGTAATAAATATGGGGTGTGAAGACATGTGCAATCAAGGCATCTTTGTTTTTATTTATTTATCTTCATTTGGAAAATGTTCTATCACTTTCTTTCACTTTGAAAATGTGGAGTAGGTTGTGTAGATCTGTATGGGAAAAAAGGCAACAAAATGTGGAGTAGGTTGTGTAGATCTGTATGGGAAAAAAGGCAACAAAATGTGAAGTAGGTTGTGTAGATCTGTATGGGAAAAAAGGCAACAAAATGTGAAGTAGGTTGTGTAGATCTGTATGGGAAAAAAGGCAACAAAATGTGGAGTAGGTTGTGTAGATCTGTATGGGAAAAAAGGCAACAAAATGTGAAGTAGGTTGTGTAGATCTGTATGGGAAAAAAGGCAACAAAATGTGGAGTAGGTTGTGTAGATCTGTATGGGAAAAAAGGCAACAAAATGTGAAGACTGTACAAGGGGTGTATAGACTTTCACTAGGCACTGTATATGCATGTTACACACACACACACACACACACACACACACACACACACACACACACACACACACACACACACACACACACACACACACACACACACACTGTATCCAGCTGACCGGAGGAAAAACACCACTATCGTGGTGAGTATTATATTATATTTTTGCTCAATTTTATTCCATTGACCTTAAATTTGTATTTTTATTCCTTCTTAACCTCTTTCAGATCAAATTTAACCTGCTTGGGTTCCTGCTCATTTTCCCCCCAGCTAGACTGCCATGACCTGTTTACACCACTGGAAGAGACTGCTGCTGAAGCAGAAAACAAGGACAACTTCCCACAGTCAGTGGCTTGCCGATTTCCTGAGGGAGACAGAAAGAGAGAAAATGGGAAAGGCAGAGAGAGAGAGAGAGAGAGAGAGAGAGAGAGAGAGAGAGAGAGAGAGAGAGAGAGAACTGAAACGGCGTCAGAGTCCTTGGACAGGTCGGTATACATGGTTAATGAGGCGAGAGAAGGTAACACTGGTAAAAGACACCAGACATCCTCTGAATCATTAATTCATACACAGGCCTCCTGCAGGGTACAAATAAACACCAAACACCTACCAGCAGAAAGAGAAACACCGGAGTCTGGATCAGGACCAGGAGAGAGACAAACACCTAAGGCTGAGTTCAGATTCTCCACTTTCTCCCAGAGTGAACATTGTGGTGAAAGCATTGGCTGAAGAGATTTTATACCATTGTTAAATCCATGACGGGAAGTGTGCACTCTATGGTGGAGATCTGGGACTCAGCATAAATCTGGATTAGGCCCAGCAGAGAGTAGAACACAGGTGACCCAGACTTAACACCTCTCTCCCTATGCTACAAAGTGTCAGGAATTCAGGGGGTTTTAAAAATGGTTTTGTAGCATTCCCAGTGTGTAACTGGGTAAGAAACACCTAAGTCTGGATCAGGACCAGCAGCAAGAGCAACACAAGTGACTCAGGACAGTTAGCACCTCTCTCCCGATCCTCTCCCCCTACAGTACAGTGTCAAGAATCCATTGAGGCAGTGAGAATAATTAAAATAGTTTTAAATATAGGTTAAGGCTTTGTCATTCCCCATGTATAACTGAGAAATTACCAAACACATTCTCCAAAGACACTATGAAGAGATATAAAGGGCAAAAGTTTATAAGAAGTGATGCTAGACTACAGTGAAAGGTAGATTCAGATTACGCGACAAGATAGATTACATTGCCCGTCTTCTACTTCTAGAGATTTCAATATCTGAAAACGCCAAACTAGAGTATAGCTCTCCCTTATGGAGAGACAAGATCAGGGGAGGATCGGGCCACTGTGGCCTGGTGAAAGAGGAAAAGCAGGTCACCTGTCTTTCTCACACGCACACACATGCGCACGCACACTTCTACAAGGTCTTCAGGGTTCAAGAGAGCACTGAGTGCTGCTCCCCTGGGTCTGTGTGTCAACCAGGCTGTCTTGCACAGCTCCATCCACACAGGAAAACAATGTGAATACTGAGAGACAGCAGGGCTAACAGAGTAAGAGAGCAGTGGAACAGTATCTGTTCATAATGTTGCTGCTGTAAGACATTCCCTGCTTAGACTGTTAGTGGCACTAGTTATGAATTCCTCTCAATAACCTATGACTATAGGGAAGGTGGTCTGGGTTGTTTAGCCAATGGCAATACTCTTCCATATACAGATAAACACAAATACATGTATATATATATATACACTGTGCAGACACACACACAGAACAGTACGCGTTCATGCAGTCACATTCAGACGCACCCAGCCCAACAGACGCTACAGAAGCCGTTCAAGGACACAGAGAAATTTGAGTTTTGTCTATTTCCTCTTCTGCCAGGCAGCCTCTCCTCTCTTCAGAATCCTCTCCTCGCTCAGCATTACAGACATCAATCTATTTTACACAGGCTTCAGATGTGTGCAGGGCTTTACAGCCAAATCAAGTCTTCCATCCCAACTATTAATCTGGGTCTCGGGTGAATCGTCCCTGAACTCTCCAGCTTTTTACAGTGACCCTCAGGCTGCATGGTGCACACTCAGATCTGGACCTCATCTTTACTTTCTGAGCCTTCTGTAGTCCAAAGAGAAAGCTAAAATAACACCAGGGACATTTGAATAAAGAACAGGGGCTCCAATGTCATCCATCTTAAATTGTGGTGTGTTAGGCTACGTCTCCCACAGGGGATGCCGGGTAGGTAGTGTGAATTCCCAGAGTTCAAACCCAGATCTCCTGAGTACCACAAGACTGTGTTAGCCCACTGAGCTGAAGCCTATGCATAGCTCGGGGAGCTAACACAAGTCTTCAGGTCTCAAACAACGTTAATTGTCATGCAAGCGTGGTTCTGAACCACCTTCCTTAAATTAGCTCCTCTCCAGGGCAGGGCATTGTCGCTCTGGGAGCGAGAGAGAAAGAGAGAGACCAGCTTCTGCTGATCAGAGTAGTAATTAACAGAGTTTCAATTTCAAAACAGAGCAGATGCTTATTTAAAAACCTGATCGATTGGCCACTTGGTCAGCATGGTGCTCTGACTCCACAGCAACAATCGCCCCTGAAAAAATGTTCACCGCTTAATCAGTTGTCAGATTATAGCTACTTAGATATTGCCTAATCCAGCTGAGAATACAAAATTATTTTTAAACAATCCAACTGACACTGAGGAGACAACCCCTCTCTCCCCTGCACCTAGCTCGCTGGCTCGCTGGCTCTCTGTCACTCTGTCCCCTCAGTAGGGCTATCGTGGTAAACTTCCAGTCTCAGGGGTGAAGATAAACACCAACAGCTGGCTGCCTAATGGGGTTGAGAGGGACTGCCTCTGACCTCCGTCAGCTTGGCACGGACGTTGGTTGAATGGATAATCAGTATGTTAAATAGTCATTTATCAGCTTGTTTCTCTCTCTGCTCTCTCTGTCTCCTCTCTCTCTGCTCTCTCTGTCTCCTCTCTCTCTGCTCTCTCTGTCTCCTCTCTCTCTGCTCTCTCTGTCTCCTCTCTCTCTTCTCTTCTCTTTCTCTCAATTCCATTTCAATTTCAATTTAATGGTTTTATTAGCATGGGAAACATATTTATACATTTCCAAAGCAAGTGAAATAGACAAACAAAAGTTAAATAAACATCACAAAAATGAACACTAAACATTACACTCACAAAAGTTCCAAGAGAATAAAGACATTTCAAATGTCATATGTCTATATACAGTGTTGTAATGATGTGCAAATAGTTAAATTACAAAGGGGAAAATAAATAAACATAAACATGAATATAGGTTGTATTTCAAATGTTTGTTCTTCACTGGTTGCCCTTTTCTTTTGGCAACAGGTCACAAATGTTGCTACTGTGCTTGCACACTGTGGTATTTCACCCAATATATATGGGAGTTGATCAAAATTGGATTTGTTTTCAAAATGTTTGTGGGTCTGTCTGTGTAATCTGAGGGAAATATGTGTCTCTAACATGGTCATACATTTGGCAGGAGGTTAGGAACTGCAGCTCAGTTTCCACCTCATTTTGTGGGCAGTGGTTTAAATATATATATATATATTTCACCTTTATTTAACCAGGTAGGCCAGTTGAGAACAAGTTCTCATTTACAACTGCGGCCTGGCCAAGATAAAGCAAAGCAAAACAGTGTGGCACAGACAACAACAGAGTTACACATAGAATAAACAATAAACAAGCCAATAGCGCAATAAACAAGTCAATGACACAGTAGAAAAAAATAAAGTCTATATACAGTGTGTGAAAAAGGCATGAGGAGGTAAGCAATAAATAGGCCATAGGAGCGAATAATTACAATTTAGCAGATTAACACTGGAGTGATAAATGAGCAGATGATGATGTGCAAGTAGAGATACTGGTGTGCAAAAGAGCAGAAAAGTTAATAAAAACAGTATGGGGATGAGGTAGGTAGATTGGGTGGGCTATTTACAGATGGACTATGTACAACTGCAGCGATCGGTTAGCTGCTCAGATAGCTGATGTTTAAATTTGATGAGGGAATGCATTAGCATAACGCAACTTTTCCTATTCATGAAAATCGCAAATTAAATGAAATATATTCAAACACAAGCTTAGCCTTTTGTTAACAACACTGTCATCTCAGATTTTCAAAATATGCGTTACAGCCAACGCTAGACAAGCATTTGTGTAAGTTTATCATGGCATAATGCTATGCTAGGCTCTGCTGGCAGCAGGCAACATTTTCACGAAAATAAGAAAAGCAACCAAATTAAATAATTTACCTTTGAAGAACTTCAGATGCTTTCACTCAGGAGACTCCCAGTTAGATAGCAAATGTTCCTTTTTTCCAAAAAGATTATTTTTGTGGGCGAAATATCTCCCGTTTGTTCATCCTGCTTGGCTGAGAAATCAACCGAAAAATACTTCAACTATAACACCGAAATTTGCTCCATAATATCGACAGAAACACGGCAAACGTTGTTTAGGATCCATCCTCAAGGTGTTTTTAACATATGTATTCGATAATATATCCGTCGAGGCAGTTGGTTTCTCATAAGAAGCGATTGGAAAAATGGCTACCTCAGTATTTTACGCAAGGTTTTCTGCGGGAGACACCATGTGACCACATGCCATATATGGTCCCTTACAGCCATTTTTCAAGGGAAATGCCTAAAAAGACGTCACAATGCTGTAGACACCTTGGGGAAAACGTGGAAAACGTAAGCTCATTCGTAGCTCATTCACAGCCATATAAGGAGTCATTGGCATGAGGCGGTTTTAAAAAATGCGGCACTTCCTGATTGGATTTTTATCTGGGTTTCGCCTGTAACATCAGTTCTGTGGCACTCACAGACAATATCTTTGCAGTTTTGGAAACGTCAGAGTGTTTTCTTTCCAAAGCTGTCAATTATATGCATAGTCGAGCATCTTTTCGTGACAAAATATCTTGTTTAAAACGGGAACGTTTTTCATCCAAAAATTAAAATAGCACCCCCTATATCGAAGAGGTTAAACAGCCATCACTAGCACATTAGAGGCTGCTGCCTATAGGCACAGACTAGAAATCACTGGCCACTTTAAGCAATGGAACACTAGTCACTTTAATGTTTACATATATGGCATTACTCATCTCATGTGTATATGCTGTATTCTATGTTATTCTCATTCACTTAATAATGTTTACATATCTTGCAGTACTCAACTCATATGTATATACTGTTTTCTAAACTATTCTACTGTATCTTAGTCCATTCTGCTCTGACATCGCTCTTCCATATGTATATAGTCTTAATTCATTCCTACTTAGATTTATGCGTATTGGGTATATGTTGTGTAATTTGTTAGATATTACTGCACTGCCAGAGGTAGAAGTACAAGCATTTCGCTACCCCCACAATAACATCTACTAATCACGTGTATGTGACCAATTAAAATTTGATTTGATTTGATGATTTGGTTGGGTCTAATTGTGTTGCTGTCCTGGGGCTGTGTGGGGTCTGTTTGTGTTTGTGAACAGAGCCCAAGGACCAGCATGCTTAGGGGGCTCTTCTCCAGGTTCATTTCTCTGTAGGTGTTGGTTTGGTTATGGAAGGTTTGGGAATCGCTTCCTTTTAGGTGGTTGTAGAAATGAAAGTCTCTTTTCTGGATTTTGATAATTAGCAGGTAATGGCTTAATTCTGCTATGCATGCATTATTTGGTGTTTTACGTAGTACACAGAGGATATTTTGGGTTGGTAAGTGAAACCCAGACCTCAAAACCATTAAGGGCAATGGTTTCTATAAATATTTTTTTCCAGATCCTAATTGGTACATAAAATTTTACGTTCTGTTTGATGGCATAGAAGGCCCTTCTTGCCTTGTTTCTCGAATCATTCCCAGCTTTGTGGAAGTTACTTGTGGTGCTGATGTTTAGGCCAAGGTATGTATAATTTTTTGTGTGCTTTAGGGCAACGGTGTCTAGATGGAATTTGTATTTGTGGTCCTGGCAGCTGGACCTTTTTGGAACGCCATTATTTTTGTCTTACTGAGACTTACTGTCAGGGCCCAGGTCTGACAGAATCTGTGCAGAAGATCTAGGTGCTGCTGTAGGCCCTCCTTGGTTGGTGACAGAAGCACCAGCAAACAGTAGACATTTGACTTCAGATTCTAATAGGGTGAGGCTGGGTGCAGCAGACTGTTCTAGTGCCCTCGCCAATTCATTGATATATATATTGAAGAGGGTGGGGCTTAAGATGCATCCCTGTCTCACCCCCCGGCTCTAAGGAAAGAAATGTGTGTGTTTTTTTGTCAATTTTACCTGCACACTTGTTGTTTGTGTACATGGATTTTATAATGTCGTATGTTTTTTCCCCAACACCAATTTCCATCAATTTGTATAGCAGACCCTAATGCCAAATTGAGTCGAAAGCTTTTTTGAAATCAACAAAGCATGAGAAGACATTGCCTATGTTTTGGTTTGTTTGTTTGTTAATTAGGGTGTGCAGGGTGAATACGTGGTCAGTCGTACGGTCATTTCGTAAAAAGCCAATTTAACTTTTGCTCAGTACATTGTTTTCGCTGAGGAAATGTCTGCTGTTAATGATAATGCAGAGGATTTTCCCAAGGTTGCTGTTGACGCATATCCCACGGTAGTTATCGAGGTCCAATTTGTCTCCACTTTTGTTGATTGGGATGATCAGTCAGTCCTTGGTTCTAAATATTGGGGAATACGCCAGAGCTGAGGATGACGTTAAAGAGTTTAGGTATAGCCCATTGGAATTTGTGGTCTGTATATTTTATCATTTAGGATACCATCAACCCCACAGGCCTTTTTGGGTTGAAGGGTTTAAATTTTGTCCTATAGTTCACTCAACGAAATTGAAGAATCTAGTGGGTTCTGGTAGTCTTTAATAGTTGATTCTAAGATTTGTATTTGATCATGTATATGTTTTGCTGTTTGTTCTTTGTCATAGAGCCAAAAATATTGGAGAAGTAGTTAATCCATTAATCTCCATACTAGATAGATAACTCTTGTTGTTGTTGTTTGTCTTCCAATTTTCCCAGAAGTTGTTAGATTCTATAGATTCTTCAAATACATTGAGCTGATTTCTGATGTGCTGTTCCTTCTTTTTCCGTAGGGTATTTCTGTAAAATTGTAGTGATTCACCATATTGAAAGCGTAGGTTCAGGTTTTCTGGGTCTCTATGTTTTTGGTTGGATAGGTTTCACAATTTCTTCTTAGGTTTTTGCATTCTTTATCAAACCATTTGTCATTGTTGTTAATTTTCTTACGTTGTCTGCTTGAAATTTGATAGGAAAGGTGAGAGGTCAAATATACTGTTTAGGTTTTCTACTACCAAGTTTACACCTTCACTGTTACAGTGAAACATTTTGTCCAGGAAATTATCTAGAAGGGATTGAATTTGTTGTTGCCTAATTGTTTTCTGGTAGATTTCCACACTACTTTCCTTCCATCTATAGCATTTCTTAATATTATTCAGTTCTTTTTGCTTTGATGCCTCATGATTGAGCCTACCTCTGTTCAAGTGGAGTGTAGTTTTGCTATCATCTGATAGAGGTGTCAGTGGACTGACTGTGAACGCTCTTAGAGACACTGGGTTGAGGTCAGTGAAAAGGTAGTCTGCAGTACTACTGCCAAGAGATGAGGTATAGGTGTACCTACCGTAGGAGTCCCCTCAAAGCCTACCATTGACTATGTACGTACCCAGCATCTGACAGAGCTGCAGGAGTTTTGACCCATTTTTGTTGGTTATGTAGTCGTAGTTGTGTCTTGGGAGGCATATGGGGGAGGGAATTCTGTCACCTCCAGGTAGGTGTGTGTCCTGGTGTGTGTTCTGGCATTTAGGTTGCCACAGACCAATACATGTCCCTGGGCCTGGAAATTGTTGATCTCCCCCTCTAGGATGGAGAAGCTGTCATTGTTTAAGTATGGGGATTCCAGATGTAAAATGTTCATATTCTGACTAATTTAATAGAGTGGGTTAGGTCTGCTCTATACCAAATTAGCATAGCCCCAGAGCCTCTTCCCTGTTTCACACCTGATAGTTTGGTGGATGGGGCTAAATCAAATCAATTCAAATGTATTTATATAGCCCTTCGTCCATCAGCTGATATCTCAAAGTGCTACCAACTCTCTGTAACCTAGAGGGCAACCAGTGGGCCCATGTCCTTTATAACCATGTTTCTTTGATAAAGTCTGGGTTCCTGCTCTTTAGCAGGAAGGCAGATGACCTCAAACCTTGTATATTCCAGGATGAGATAGTAAACGCTTTGTGTTTCATAGTGTCTAGTGTTGTTTTTGTGTGGTTTATGCCAGCACCATCAGTAGGTGTGAGCAGAGCATGTTGAACATCTGATACATACCTCTTAGGTCGCAGGATGGGGCTTGGGCAGGTGTAATAGTGAGGGTTAGGTTTCCTCTCTCTCACCAAGTTCATTACCAATCACAACCCATTAGCTCTTGATAGGGGCTAATCTATCATGCATTCAGCTTTTGGCCTACAGTAAAGCACATGGAAACATGGATAGAACATACTCAAGCAGTAGTGTATGTTTAGACAGATCTTTAATGGTAGAAAAAGATATGGTGATGGATAGCACATACTCAAGCAGCAGCTCCATCAGCCTCCGATGTAAAACATTTGAGGTAAAAAGTCGATAGGAGAACTCTAGAGTCTGTCTGACTTTAATTGTATTTTTTGCCTGAACCAACCCTTGAAACCTGATGAATGAAAGAAGGACCTCTCCTCTCTGTAGGTGTGGGTTCCTCCTTCTCTTCTACAGCCCTCCAGGCTATGACCTGAACCACTTGCAGTGCATGGCTATGTTTAACTAGAACCCCTTCATACATTACATGCAAACACTTGTACTGTTAAATACCCTTTTGAGTGGACCACTTATGCCCCATTTTGGTCTACACAAAGGACTACAGGGACCTAGTTCTAATGGAACTGGCTATTGCAGTGCTACACCCACTTGTTTCCCTTTTATTCTTGGTAACTTTGAGTGTGAAAAGGGCAAACCATGCCCAAATGATCAGCACGTTGGTCACATAATGTGCAGTCAATTGAACCAAAATCTATTTGGCTAGAGTAATTGGAGTTTAATTGACTAGTACACACTTTTTTTGCTGTACCAAGCAGAGTTCAGATCTATGGCTCATTTACTTGGCTGTGATTTCATTCAATTTACCCTCGAAAGAAAGATGCTGCTAAAAGTTTAAGTCTGAAGGGTGGGGAAGCAAGAGTGCGTGCATTCAAGCCTAGTCTGTGACCTCACTAAATATCTCTCTAAGAGAAATGAAATCTTCTGTGAAATAAGTGCTTCTCATATGTGACATGTAAACAAACATCTGAGTAAAAAAACATCAAAGAGAGCATCCAGCTCTACAGAAAATGTCACCACATAATGTGTGAAATGCGATGGGAAGCATTGGGTCTCTTCCACAGAGGTCGAAAACTGTAAACGCTTCACATTGCAGTAGCAGAGAGGAAAAGTACCAAGAGGCAAAAAGAGAGGGTTAGTATTTACTTGTGATACATATTATACCCTACCATGCAAGGATTTCTAGAGAGAGAGCTCTTCTTTTAAGCAGCTTAAGCAACCCAAAGCAGCCAGGCACTCCTAATCCATCGTCCACATGTTTTGTATGTTTATTTACAATATGCATTCATTAAACAGACACAAATGTTTAGCTGTGCCGCCGCGGCTGCCCTCGTCGGCTTAAAGAGCAACAACAATGGACGAAGAAGTTGAACTCTGAAACTTCAGATGAAACCAGCGGGTGGGTGTCTGTTCAAATGAAACACGGTGTGGAAAAAGTTCAACATTGAACCCAAAGGGGTATTACCTGGAACCAAAAACCCTAAAATCCTATGGGGACAGCCGAAGAACCCTTTTAGATTCTAGATAGCACCTTTTTTCCCTAAGAGTGTATCTCTGTCTTCTCAGTGTTTTGTCAGTACAGAACATTTATATATATATATATATATATATATATATATATTTTTTTTAAATGTATGTAGTTCTGTCCTTGAGCTGTTATTGTCCATTGTTATTCTGTATTATGTCATGTTTCATGTTTTGTGTGGACCCCAGGAAGAGTAGCTGCTGCTTTCACAACAGCTAATGGGGATCCTAATAAAATCCTAAATCCAACAATAAATGTCTCGTATCCCCTTGGTTTTATTTTACACACACAAAGCAACAGAGCCTAAGAACTCATCTCTGATCCAACAAGAAAACATTGTGAATGCTGTAAGTACAAAATGACTCAACACAATGTATGTCTTTGAGCGAACCGGTCTACACTTTACCAGACCCTAATATAAGACAACACTAACACAATACCATATACTACACCAGCCTTTCTCAAACTTGGTCCTCGGGACCCCAAGGGGTGCTCTTTTCGGTTAAAGTAATCAACTATCATCAAATGTTGATAATTTGAATCATCTGTGTAGTGTTAGGGCAAAAACCAAAACGTGCACCCATTAGGGTCCCGAGGACTGAGTTTGGGAAACACTGCACTGCACACTGTACAAACCATACACTAATAAGCCTATAGAAAAACCCTAAGTAACCATATTACTACTTCTATGTAATGTTACGACTATAACAATATTCAGTATACTATACCAGCACCCTAATATAAAACCATGCCAGAACCAGTCCAGTCATATGTTTTAATCTAGTCTAAGAAATATGGGGAAAGTTCATCCTTGCCGAGATGTTACCTCTCTCTAATGAACCTTTCTGTGATATTGAAAGATAACGGCACTGGCACTTCAGAGGAGCAACCAATTAGTGGAGTGACTGCCGGGGGGGATAGATGGCCACAGAGCGGGGATAAAAATCACACACAAGAACACGCGCACACGGGGATAAAAGCAGCTCTACTGAGGGAGGCAACCTAGGTGACCCTGACACACAGCACCGCAGCACAGGAACATCCAAAGACGACGACCTGTCTTCTCCCTCTCACTCATATTTCTCTGGGAACCCAAAGAAGAGAGCTGATTAGAGAGCTGGTCCTGCACCCACACACAGTCCTGAAGGAGCTGGCAGAGTGGTGGCGTTCGGCCCTGGCTGAACCACTTGAGACAATGCGCCAAAGTCTATGTATCGCCACTGCTGCAGTGATCAAGACTTGAGTGGTGTCCTGAATATGCCAACCACTTCAAGTTTACTGGCTTGGGCATCACCGGCTTGTAGATGAATCTCGATATCATACAACCAGTGTGGCAGAGAATAGGAAGACGTGCTGAAGAGGATTAGTAGTGGTAGTATGAAGTAGGATCATTCAGCAAAGAGAGAGAGAGAGAGAGGAGATCATTTACACTGAGTGGAAGCTGCATTGTTATCCAGTGCCTATTTGTGGTTCTCTGAACAGCCTGTTCTTATCCTGTCCATGGTTCTCTGAACAGCCTGTTCTTATTCTGTCCGTGGTTCTCTGAACAGCATGTTCTTATCCTGTCCGTGGTTCTCTGAACAGCATGTTCTTATCCTGTCCGTGGTTCTCTGAACAGCATGTTCTTATCCTGTCCGTGGTTCTCTGAACAGCATGTTCTTATCCTGTCCGTGGTTCTCTGAACAGCATGTTCTTATCCTGTCTGTGGTTCTCTGAACAGCATGTTCTTATCCTGTCCGTGGTTCTCTGAACAGCATATTATTATCCTGTCCGTGGTTCTCTGAACAGCATGTTCTTATCCTGTCCGTGGTTCTCTGAACAGCCTGTTCTTATTCTGTCCGTGGTTCTCTGAACAGCATGTTCTTATCCTGTCCGTGGTTCTCTGAACAGCATGTTCTTATCCTGTCCGTGGTTCTCTGAACAGCATGTTCTTATCCTGTCCGTGGTTCTCTTAATAGCATGTTCTTATCTTGTCCGTGGTTCTCTGAACAGCATGTTCTTATCCTGTCCGTGGTTCTCTGAACAGCATGTTCTTATCCTGTCCGTGGTTCTCTGAACAGCATGTTCTTATCCTGTCCGTGGTTCTCTTAACAGCATGTTCTTATCCTGTCCGTGGTTCTCTTAACAGCATGTTCTTATCCTGTCCGTGGTTCTCTGAACAGCATGTTCTTATCCTGTCCGTGGTTCTCTTAACAGCATGTTCTTATCCTGTCCGTGGTTCTCTTAACAGCATGTTCTTATCCTGTCCGTGGTTCTCTTAACAGCATGTTCTTATCCTGTCCGTGGTTCTCTGAACAGCATGTTCTTATCCTGTCCGTGGTTCTCTGAACAGCCTGTTCTGACTGTGGAATCTGAAGCAAAATTATTGGTTAAAAATCTGCAGCTATTCGAGAGGAGAAAAAGACAGTCAGGAGGAGGGGGAGGAAAAAGTTAGAAACTGTCTCCCTGCTCTCCTGTCCCCTCCTTCATACCCCACAAAAAAAGACAAAGTAAGTCATTTAGGTGAAACAATGTTATTTCTTACCCTTGAGGAGGTTGCCTTTGGTTAAGAACCCACAGGAATTCTGAAGGCCTTCTAGACTGATAGGTATTCTCCAGAGCAAGGACCCCACCTGGGTATGTTGTTTTAACCACCTGTAATGGGTGCGTGTTGGTGGCAGGGAAGTCAGGCGCAGGAGAGTATAAACGGAGTCGTTTAATAAGTGCTCATAAAACTCCAAAAACCAAAATATTCAAAAATAATAATAAACGTGGGTACAAAACCCGTCGCACACCGACACATGACTTGCACAAAACATACAATCAAACAATCTCCGACAAGGACATAAGGGGAAACAGAGGGTGAAATACACAACATGTAATTGGTGGGATTGGAACCAGGTGTAAAGGAAGACAAGACAAAACCAATGGAAAATGAAAAATGGATCAGTGATGGCTCGAAGGTTGGTGACATCGACACCGCCCGAACAAAGAGGGACCGACTTCGGTGGAAGTCGTGACACCACCCCTGATGGAAAGAGCTGATTCTACAAGGCTTACAAACTGTGATAAACAAACACCTACAGTATGTCAAACTTGAGGTAGGAACATTTTGATAAAACTATGAGAAATACAATCTTTACCCACAATGATAAAGACAAACACAAAGAAAAATCCTTATATGAGAGTGAAAACACGGTGCGCTGCAAGCAGTGAGAGCCCAAATAAAAATCTATGAGACTAACAATAGAAGCTTTTGCTTGGAGCAGGAACAGTGAGGAGCCCACTTTTTAATGCTTACTGAGCAAAGTACCTACCGGCTTTTTGAGTGAGCTGAGAACAAAACAAAACAAGTCTATGTCGGCCCTAACAATGAGCTCGGCATACTTTGCACCCAGGGCAGCAGAAGAAGGAAGCATCTGAAGAATGGATGCTGTTGAGTCATACTCAGTTTATGATAGCAGGGCAGAGATGCTTATTCTGCAAATAAGGAGGGATTTAGTTTATAGGGTAACCTCTGGGAACAGGAGGGAGATAGTGATGTCTATGTATGAGAGAGAGAGAGAGAGAGAGAGAGAGAGAGAGAGAGAGAGAGAGAGAGAGAGAGAGAGAGAGAGAGAGAATTATCTGATGCTCGGGGAGACTCTGGGAATGTAGGCCTACATGGTAGTGAGTTCACGCTGTATCGCAAACCTGCAAAGTAAAAATTGTCTCTCTGTCACATATATTGGAATGATGACATCCACAGACTTGTAACAGAGCTCAGAGAGGGCTACCTCTAGAGCCATGTGTTGTTGTTTTTTGGATGAATCTTATTTCCGTGGCTTCAGTGGGAAGTTGTTAAATATTGTCATGGAAATGCAACCAATTCTTTGGACCATTCCAATACCCTAAAACACCTAATTTTTCCCCTGGACTTCTTTAAATGGTTTTAGCGGTTCGCATCCAACTAAGAGGTGCATAGACCGCCACCTACAATACTGGAGTGTGAGGCTACTATTCAAACAGGGAAGGTGAAAATGGAAGAAAAATTTAAAAAGGGTGAAAATGTGTCATACTAATGCTCACGCTACACACGGCTATATGGTTCCGCTAATACAGGATTAGTAAAAGCCTAGCGCACTACGTTGGTGAGAGAAAAAATGTAAATATTCTTCAGTGGGTGCTGCAGCACCCTGAGCACCCATACGTCCCGCGACTATGACAGGGCTTCCCTTGAAAATGGGAGAATCTGAGCTTTACAACAATTCCAGAATTAATACTGTACTCCTAATATTCAACAAATAGCTTTAATATTTCCAATCAGAAAAAACTACTGGAGTCTCATTTGATCAAAGAAAAAATTGCCTACATGAAGTAAGAGAGAGTAAACATTATTGTTTCTAGTTGAGGTTATTTACAATTTAAATGTCTTGGCTTGCTGGCTGCGCATCTGTTTAAAAGACTGAAGAGTGACTGAAGTGACTGCCCAGGAGGTGTGTGGGAGAGCCAGGCAGATCAGCTCAATCAGACTGCACAACTGAAAGAAATTAATTTGTCCAATTAGAGGATTGCATTACATATTCTGAAAAAGTGTGCTTGCTTATGATTGGACAAAGCAGATGAAAAGGAGCTTCGTGTCAAATTAAATGTCCATTAGTCTCACTTGGAATTCTCGTCTCGTCGTATTTT